>NW_023045037.1:0-109399 GCF_011762505.2 Arvicanthis niloticus | reverse complement strand
TCTCTCTGGATGTCCTTCAGTCTTCTGCTGTCTCTGGATGGGCTTATGTTCTCTCCTCTTTTTGCATTCTCTCCTGTTCTCTCATCTCTGTGGATATGCTTCTGTTCTCTCTTCTCTCTGGATGTCCTTCTGTCCTCTCCTCTCTCAAGATTCCTTTCTGTCTTCTCCACTCTCTTGATGCCCTTCTGTTCTCTCCTCTTTCTGGATGCCCTTCTGTTCTCTCCTCTCTCCACATACCCTTCTGTTGTCTGCTCTCTCAGGATGCACTTCGGTTTTCTCCTCTCTCTATTCCCTATTTTTCTTTTCCTCTCTATAGATGCCCTTCTGGTCTCTCCTCTCTCCAAATTCCCTTCTGTTCTCTGCTCTCTCTAGATTCGCTTCTGTCTTCTCCTTCTCTGGGTGCACTTCTGTTCTCTTCTCTTTCTGGATGCCCTTCTGTTCTCTCCTCTATCTAGATGCCCTTATGTCTTCTGCTCTCGCTGTATGGCCTTGTGTACTATTTTATGTGGATGCCCGTCTTTACGCTCCTCTCTCTGGATGCCCTTCTGTATTCTCCTGTCTCCAGATGCCCTTCTGTCCTCTCGTCTCACTGGATGTCTTTCTGTTCTCTTCTCTCCCTGCATGCCTTCTGTCCTCTCCTCTCTCAGGATGCCCATCGGTCCTCTTCACCATCTGGATGCCTTCTCTCATCTCCTCTTTCTGGATGCCTTTCTATTCTCTCCTTTCTCTTGAAACCCTTCTGTTTTCTCCACTCTCTGGATGCCCTTCTGTTCTCTCCTCTCTCTGGATGAACTTCTGTCCGCTACTCTCACTAGATGCTTTTCTGTCTTCTCCTCTCTCTGGATGCCCTTCTGTCTTCTACTCTCTCTTGATGCCCTTCTGTTCTTTCCTCTTTCTGGATGCCCTTCTGTTCTCTCCTCTCTCCACATAACCTTCTGCCGTCTGCTCTAAGGATGTACTTCTGTTCTCTCCTCTCTCTGCATTCCCTATTTTTATTTTCCTCTCTCTGGATGCCCTTCTGTCATCTCTTCTCTCTGGATGACTTTCTGGCTTGTACTCTCTCGTGATGACCTTCGGTTCTCTCCTCTCTCCGAATGCCTTTCTGTTCTCTACTTTTTCTGGATGCCCTTCTGCTCTCTCCTCTCTCTGAATGCCCTTCTGTCCTCCCCTGGCTCTGGATGCCCTTCTGTCTTCTTCTCTTTCTGGATGCCCTTCTGTTCTCTGCTCTCTCTAGATGCCCTTCTGTCCTCTCTTCTCTCTGGATGCCTTTCTGTTCTCTTCTCTACCTGGATGCCCTTCTGTTCTCTCCTCTCACTGGATGCAATTCTGTCATCTCTCTCTGGAAGCCCTTTTGTCTTCTTCTCTCTCTGAATGCCCTTAAGTCCTCTTTTCTCTCAGGATGTCCTTCAGTCATATTCTCTCTCTCAATGGGCTGCTCTTCTCTCCTTTTTCTGTTTTATTTCTTGTTCTCTCATTTTTCTGTATTCCCTTTTGTTCTTTCTTCTCTCAGGATGTCATTTTGTCCTCTACTCTCTCTAGATGCCCTTCTGTATTCTATTTTTCTGGATGCCCTTCTGTTCTTTCCTCTCTCTAGATACCCATTTGTCCTCTCCTCTCTCTTGATATCCTACTTTTCTCTCCTCTCTCTGGATGCCATTCTGTTCTCTCCTCTCTCAGGATTCCCTTTTTGTCTTCTCCTCTCTCTGGATTACCTTCTGTCTTCTCCTCTCTCTAGATGCCCTTCTGTCCTCTATTCTCTCTGGATGCACATCTGTTCTCTTGTCTCTACGGATGACCTTCTGTGCTCTCCTCTCTCTGGATTCCCTTCTGTCCTCTCCTCTATCTGAGTACCCTTCTGTTCTCTCCTCTCTCTGAATGCCCTTCTGTTCTCGCCTCACATTGGATGCCCTTCTATTCTCTCCTTTTTCTGGATGCCCCTCTGTTCTCACCACTCTCCGGATGCCCTTTTGTCATCTAATCTCTCTGGATTCCTTTCTGTCCTCTCCACTGTCTGGATGCCCTTCTGCTCTCTCTTCTCTCCGGATGCCCTACTGTCTTCTCCTGTCTCTGGATGCCCTTCTGTTCTCTCCTCTCTCTGGATTCCCTACTGTCTTCTCCTCTCTCTGGATGCTGTTCTATCCTCTCCTCTCACTGGGTGTTCTTCTGTCTTCTTCTCTCTCTGGATGCACTTCTGTTCTCCCCTCTTTCTGGATTCTCTATTTTTCTTTTCCTCTCTCTGGATGCCCTTCTGCCATCTCCTCTCTATGGATGACCTTCTGTCTTCTTCTCTCTCCCGATGCCCATCTCTTCTCTCTTCTCTCCGAATGTCATTCTGTTCTCTCCTCTCTCTGGATTCACTTCTGTCTTCTCCTTCTCTGAATGCCCTTCTTTTCTCTCCTCTTTCTGGATGCCATTCTGTTCTCTCCTCTATCTAGATGCCCTCTGTCTCCTCCTCCCTCTGTATGGCCTTCTGTACTATTTTATGTGGATACCCTTCTTTTCTCTCCTCTCTCTGCATGCCCTTCTGCCCTGTCTTCTCTCTGGAGGAAATTCTGTCTCCTCCTCTCTCTAGATGCCCTTCTGTCTTTTCTCTCCCTATGCCGATCTGTTCTCTTGTCTCACCGTCTTCCCTTCTGTCTTCACCTATTTCTGGATGCACTTCTGTTTTCTCCTCTCTGTGGATGCCCTTGTGTTCTCTCCTCTCTCTGGATGCCTTTCTGTTCTCTCCTCTCTCTGGATTTGCTTCTGTCTTCTCCTCTCTCTGGATGCTGTTTTATCTTCTCCTCGCTCTGGATTCGCTCTGTCTTCTCCTTTTCTGAATGTGCTTCTGTTCTCTCCACTTTCTGGATGCCCTTCTGTTCTCTTCTTTATCTAGATGCCCTTCTGTCTCCTCCTCTCTCTGTATGGCCTTCTGTACTATTTTATGTGATTGCCCTTCTTTCCTCTCCTCTCTATGCATGCCCTTCTGCCGTGGCTTCTCTGTGGAGGAAATTCTGTCTCCTCCTCTCTCTGGATGCCCTTCTGTCCTCTCCTCTCTCTGGATGCCCTTTTGTCCTCTATTATCTCTGGATGCCTCGCTGTTCTCTCCTCTCACGGGATGCCCTTCTGACCTCTTCTCTCCATGGATGCCCTTCTGTCGTCTCTCTCTCTCTGAATGGCTTTCAGTTCTCTCCTCTCTCTGGGTCACTTCTGTCCTCTCCTCCCTCTGGATGCCCTTCTTCACCCTCCTCTCCCTGGATGCCCTTTTGTCCTCACCTCTCTCAGGATTCCAGTCTGTCCTCTTCTCAATCTGGATGCCTCCTCTCTTCTTTTCTTTCCAGAAGCACTTCTGTGCTCTCCTCTCTCTGGAAGCACTTCTGTTTTCTTCTCTCCCTGGATGCCCTTCTTCACTCTCTTCTCTCTGGATTCCCTTGTGTCCTCAACTTTCTCTGCATGCCCTTCTGTCTTCTCCTATTGCTGGATACCCTTCTGTTCTCTGCTCTCTCTTCATGCCCTTCTGTCCTCTATTCTTTCTTGATGCCCTTATGTTTTCTCCTTTCTCTGGATGTTCTTCTGTCTTCTCCGCTCTCTGGATACCATTCTATTCTCTACTCTCTCTGGATGACCTTCTGTCTTTTCTGCTCTCTGGATGCCCTTCTGAACTCTTCTCTCCATGGATGCCCTTCTGTCTTCTCTTTTCTCTGGATGGCTTTCTGTTCTCTCCTCTCTCTGGATCCCTTCTGTCCTCTGCTATCTCTGGATGCCCTTCTTCACTCTCCTCTCACTGGATGCCCTTCTGTCTTCTCCTATCTCTTGATTCCCTTCTGTTCTCTCCTTTCTCTGGATTCCCTTTTTGTCTTCTCTTCTCTCTGGATGCCCTTTTCTTCTCTCCTCTCTCTAGATGCCCTTCTGTCCTCTATTCTCTTTGGATGCCTGTTCCGAGCACCTCCGAGTCCCCTTTGCCTACGAAAAATGACACGTGAGGCAGTGTTCGGGTGGTTACTAGAAGGAGGCTTTACTTCTTGTATAAGCAGTAGCAGAAAGATGGAGAGACCTGTAAAGGCACTGCTTAAATACACCCTAGAGTGACGTGTTCACTTCTGATTGGCTGTTCACTCATTACCCATAATACGCCCCGTGTTCGGCAGTGACTTTGGTGTGCTTTTTGATTTTTGCACCTGCGCAGTCAGTTGTTTACTAGTGGGAGGACAGGATGCCCACGCCATCTTGGAATGGCAGAATGTATCACCATTAACCATGACTTCCTACATCTCCCCCTGTTTAAATTATTAATATGGAACAGCCTTTTACCTATCAAGCGCAGCACCAACTCAGTGAGGGAAAGCAGAGGCCTGATCCACTGTGCAAAATGAGATATTGTAATGGGTTTACATCCCATACCCATCTCGATGCCTTTTGACGGGGAAAGGGGGGCTCCACCCTGGGGCGCCACCAGGGGAGGTTTCTTGGCATCAAACCTTTGTGCAATCAGGCATACTTTCGGGAAATCCATCCACACTCATGGAAAATTCCCTGTCGAGTACCCACTCGCAAACACCTCTAGGTATTCAGGTACCACAGTTATTCAGGCAAGGGTTGGCTCGACTTAGACCTCTCATTGACCCAGTGCAATGGGCTGAACACTTTGGGTGCATCGACTGAAGGTCTCAGGGGGAGATGCTTGCTCAAGGCTATGAGTGCTTGGGAGATAGCGGCCTTGTCATGTTTTTGTTGGGCTATGAGCCTACAGACCAACCATCATGAACACTAATCCACAACATAGGGCTGCACCAAACAGGCCTATCCCCACCCTTTAAGAAAGAAAGAAAGAAAAGGCAGAGGTAAGCCAAGACATAAAATCGCTAGGGGTAACAGGGTCCATCAGCGCTCCATCAAAGCTCAAGACAGGCATCTGCAATTGGTGTTGCACGTGGTACAACTCCCCAGTCCAATTCCCTTTTAAATAAGCAGAAAGATTATGGCTTTGAATGAATGTATCATTCACAAATCTCAGAGGTGTAATATCTAGATGTGGGGTTGCGGACACGCAGCTCATTTGAACCACATCCATGAGCTGCTCCACATTGGCTTGGAGCAAATCAACTCTGTGATTGATCAACAGGGTGCCTGATATGCATCCACTTTCTGTAGAATAGTCAAAGCCTCAGAGGTCTTTTCTGAAATTTGATTAACAACAGTAGCTGCTGTAACTTTATTAATCATGCCTGTGCCGGTTGTCACAGCTGTAGCTCCAGAGATGGTAATATCAGTGACAATGGCTGCAGAATGCCAAAGTCTCCCTTATGTCTCAATAATGATGTAGTAGGGAAAGTTTCAGGATCAGCTTCTACTGGGATGGGCACAAAGGTAGGCACATGCACAACCAAGGCTAGGTCTAGTGATCCATTCCAGCATTGTGCCAAAAGGCATGTAACATTTTAACAATCCAAGATATCAGAATTATTCTGAAAGTTGGATAACATAAAGAAAAATGGGGGGTCCACACACACTGACACCGGTTGTGCAGACGCATTCCTAAACACCTTATTAATTTTAATATTATTCAAATGGCTACAGATATAAGATCATGTAGCTGAAACATTTTGTACTTCATGAAATATACCATTTAACAAGGCAAAGGCAGATACACCTTTTTTAACATTCTAAACAGTGGCTACAACACATAATTTAATTGTGTTGAAACAGGGTAAACTCAAGAAAATACACATATGACTTAATTACATATACTGTCTTCTCAATAGATGAGGCATCTGTAAATATAGTAAATATAGCAAACATCTTTTTTATGGTCTGTATGCATAGTAAACTTTAGGAAATATAAAAGCATATATAGAGAAAAACTGTAACATATGATTATCAAATTTGTCTAAAATGTTTCTCATGTAATAGGCCAAATTTAATAATTTAAAAACTAATTTAATTGCTATTTGGAATAAAAAATAAACCTTTTATCCAAAATGTTTTTAGGATTTTATCATATAAACTTTGTTTGTAAATGAAGAAAGACAAATCCATATTAATGGTTTCTTTTATCAAAGGGCTGCTGTGGACATATGAGTAGTAACAACACAAACAGGCAACAATTTATCATAATCTATATGATTTATCACTTGATAACTAACAGCTCACTTTATTTTCAGCAAAGCTATCTCTCATTATAGTTAATTGTCAAGGGTAATTAGGACTTGCATCCCTTTGAAAATATCAAACAGAGGTTTAAATCCTCCTATGGTAAGCTTAAGATGAGGTTTTAGCCAATTAATATCTCTAAACAACTTTTAAAACTCACTAAGAGCAAATCAAGATTAAATGTAAACCATTTTCTTTTTGCATGTACACTCACAAGCCAGAAGATGGCGTTAGATCCCCACCACAAATGGTTGTGAGCCACCATGTGGTTGCTGGGTGTTCACCTTTTATATTTTAAAAGTCTAGCCTTAAACGGCTGAGCCATCTCTCTAGCCCCAACTATCTATTTTTATTAGAATTTTCTGTGTCACAATCTGATTAGGATATAACTGAGGTCTCAAATATTGAAAGACACTGTCTTTGAATCTTTTTGGAGCAACAAGTACTCTAAAAAAATTTTTAAAGCTTGTTATATTGGAGCAAAGGCTTGCAGAAAAACCTTCTTTAGAGAAATCCACTAATAAAGTATCACACAATGAATAATATACACTAAAAGATTTAACCTCTTAATTTTTTGTATTAAAGCAACAACAATATTTATATATATATAATGTAAAACAATTAACCATTTTCTGAAGCAATTATTTCTAACAAGTATCGCTTCATGGGCTCTTAAAATTTATGAATAAATTTACTGCCTATAACCTCTCACCTTTACCAGAAAAGTAAAGGGATGGCATAAAAACATCTTTTATATCTATAAAAATTCTATAAGCATTTACTGAAATGGCAGCTGGAGTAGGCAAGTTAGGCTGTATAAATCTTAAATTTGAACTTTATTTTGGATTAATTTAATAACCAATCTTTTTTAGTCCAATGAATATATCAGATCAAAGCCAACCTTATGCTCTAATAATTGTTACATATATTAGAGGAATCCAAAGCATCTCATTTTTAACAACTTTGAATATAAAGGAATTAAAACAATTTGAACGATATTTTATCAGCTGGTACAGTTATACTCATGGAGGGAAGTAGGCATAATTTTAATTTCTGCACCATAATTATAACTCTCAGGCCACAGACTGTTGTAACATCTTTGGGTCTTAGATTTATCCCTCTTCTCACAAGAAACAATGAAGACAAAAGACAAATCCCGTTCAGCACATTTCTAGGACCAAGTGGTGAAGACCCAGAACAAAAGGAGCTTTTAGCACCTGAGCTTCTGCAGCTCAGTCTTCATTGTCTTAATTCAAATGTAAATGCACTTAACCTCCCTCTGGCCTGTTCTCTGAGGCTTCGCTAGGCTGAACTCTGCGAATTTGACTTTAACTTTAAACCTTAAATTTAAACTGTAAACTTTAAAAGACACGTGTTGTATCTTTTTTCTATAAACATAGGAAAATCAAAAATTTTCAAACTCTCAGTTGAACTACCAACTGTAGCCAATGGAATATTGGCAGTTTAACTATGTTTTAAAGCCTCTTTTTAAATATTAGAGTATAACCATATTTTTGAGAAACAAAACCAATCTTTAACGATGTAAGCAATCTATTTTCTCTAAAATCAACACCAAGTAGATTACCTTTATGCTATAAAGTTTTGCTGCCACAACACAAAGTGTAAAATTTAATGGAAAACTTGTAGCATTATATAACTCAGGCTGCTGGCGGGTGTGCCGTGAAGACGGGGCAACCAAGTAACACTCAATCGCTGTAAACAAAGGCAGCACTGCAGAATTTGAATGTACTGGCATGGGAACAGGCCAAGATCTAACTATGGCCCATAGTGGTATACTTATCCCCAAATCGAACATCAGTATCAGGAGAATCAGAACCCTAATCTTGCAATCTAGCTTCATTCTTCACAATCTGCACCAGCAGCTTAGGGACCCAATTTGGATTGTCTTCACCTGTGGAATAAGCACAAACAGCTCCCCTTCTCAGCCATGGCACAGGCCTATCTCGTCCCTGACCTTGGAGAAGGACCACAGCCATCTGTAAATTAGCTGCTGCTAGTCCTGGGTTAGTAAGGGTGTCTCAAAAACCGCATTTAGTTGTGGCATTTTCAAAGATCATCTGTTCAATTAATGGCATTGCTTGCTCTAAGCTCCCGGGGCACTACCTGTGTGCCCACCTGTGGGAGGCCACTTCCCAGTGCAGACTGTCTCCCTCCTCTGGTGGTCTTTCACGCCATGCTCCCTTGCTCTCGCTCTGCAGGGCTGCAAGCCGCTGCAGGTAGCAGAGCGCAGACGCCCCTGTAACCAGTCTGGCCCGGGTCCTGTCGCAGCGCCTCTGTTCCCACAGCCCAAGCCAGGAAGCATGGCAGGGGATCCTCGAGCCTGAGTGAGCCGCCGGCCCAGGGCAATGGGGCTGGGCTGAGTGACTCAAGGTCTTTCTTAGTCTTATCTCAGAACAGTTATTTTTTGCATAGACAGCTGTCTGCTGTTCCTCTCCTAGCATTAGGTCTTCTTTGGAGCTGCTAAGGTCTATGGCCTCAAGCTCCTTAATGGGGTGAAAGGGAGTCCTATTGACCTCCACTCTCTCTCCACCAGCCGGTGGAGGGTCCTTAAGCTTAATGAGATCTGCAGTAGCCCTTGTGCCTTTTGAGTACCCTGTTTCTCCAGGCTCTGTGGCCTTATCTGTTTCTCCAGGCTCTTTGGCCTGATCTCCAGGCTCTTTGGCCTGATCTCCAGGCTCTTTGGCCTGATCTCTAGACTCTTTGGCCTGATGCCAGCTAACATGCTCTGGTTCTGGTATACTAGGGTGGCCCTCTCCTGAAACCTCTTGACTTGCACTAATAGCTGAAAGCAAAAACAACGCAAGCAAGAGGCTAGCTAGTGGAGCAGCAGCAGTGAATGAAAGTCCGCTCGCAACAAACGCTTCAACCCCAGGCATATCTTCTAGAGATGTACCTCGATCCTGTAGTTTTTTAACCCGCCCCAAAACTTGGGGGGTCTCCGCTGCACCTTGAAATTCCCGGGTTTTCGGCGCCAGATGTTCCGAGCCCCTCTGAGTCCCCTTCGCCCGTGAAAAAGGACACGTGAGGCAGAGTTCGGGTGGTTATTACAACGAGGCTTTACTTCTTGTATAAGCAGAAGCGGAAAGACAGAGAGTCCGGAGAAGGCACTGCTTAAATACACCCTAGAGTGACGTGTTCACTTCTGATTGGCTGTTCACTCATTACCTATAATATGCCCCAGATTGTGCAGTGAATTTGGTGCACTTTTTGCCATTTGCACCTGCGCAGTCAGTTGTTTACTAGTGGGAGGACAGGATGCCCGTGCCATCTTGGAATGGTGGAATGTATCACCGCGAACCACGGCTTCCTACAGATGCATTTGTATTCTCTCCTCTCTCAGGATGCCCTTCTGTCTTCTCCTTTCCCCTATGCCCTTCTTTTCTCTTTTCTCTCCTAATGCCCTTCTGTTTTCTCCTCTCTCTGGATGCCTGACAATTTTCTCCTCACTCTGAATACCCTTCTGTCTTCTGCTCTCTCTAGATGCCCTTCTGTTCTCTCGTCTAACTGGATGCCATTCTGGCCTCAACTCTTTCTGGATGCCTTTCTGCCCTCTCCTCACTCTGGATGACCTTCTGTCCTCTTCTCTCTCTGGATGTCCTTCAGTCTTCTGCTCTCTCTGGATAGGCTTCTGTTCTCTCCTTTTTCTGGATTCTCTCCTGTTCTCTCATCTCTCTGGATGCGCTGCTGTTATCTTTTCTCTCGGGATGTCCTTCTGTCCTCTTCTCTCTCTTGATGCCCTTCTGTCTTCTCCTTTCTCTGGTTGCCCTTCTGTTCTCTCCTCTCTCTGGATGCCATTTTGTCCTCTATTCTCTCTGGTTACCCTTCTGTTCTATCCTCCCCTGAATGCTCTTCTGTTTTCTCCTCTGTCTGGTTGCCCTTGTATCCTCTTCTCTCTAGATGCCCTTCTGTTCTCTGCTCTCGCTGGATTCTCTTCTGCCTTTTCTCCTCTCTGGATGCCCTTCTGTCCTCTCCTCTCTCTGGATACCCTTCTGCCTTCTCTCCTCTCTCTGGATACCCATCTGCCTTCTCTCCTCTCTGGATTTCCTTCTGCCTTCTCCTCTCTCTACATGCCCTTCTGTCCTCTCATTTCTCTAGATGCCCTTATGTTCTCTCCTATCACTGGATGCCCTTCTGTCTTCTCTGCTCTCTGGATGCCCTTCAGTTCTCTCCTCTCTGTGGATGCATTTCTGTCTTCTCCTTTTTCTGGATGCCCTTCTGAACTCTCCTCTCCATGGATGCGATTCTTATCTCTCCTCTCTCTGGATGCCCTTCTGTTCTCTCCACTTTCTAGATGCCCTTATGTCTTCTCCTATCTCCTGATGCCCTTATGTCTTCTCTTCTTTCTGGATAACCTTCTGTTCTCTGCTCTCTCTTCATGGTTACTGTTCTCTCCTCTCTCTGGATGCCCTTCTGGTCTCTTCTCTCCTGGATGCCCTTCTGTTCTCTCCTCACTCTGGATGCCCTTCCGAACTCTTCTCTCCATGGATGCCCTTCTGTCTTCTCCTCTCTCTGGATACCTTTCTGTTCTCTCCTCTCTGTGGATCACTTCTGTACTCTCCTCTCTCTGGATGCCCTTTTTTACTCTCCCCTTTCTGGATACCCTTCTGTCCTCACCTCTCTCTGGATGACCTTCTGACCTCTCCTCTCTCTGCATGCCCTTCTTCACTCTCCTCTTTATGGATGCCCTTCTGATATCTGCTCTAGCTACATGCCCTTCTGTCCTCTATTCTATCTGCATGCTCTTATGTTCTCTCCTCTCTCTGGATGTTCTTCTGTCTTCTTCGCTTTCTGGATACCGTTCTATTCTCTACTCTCCTTGGATGCCCTTCTATCTTCTCTGCTCTCTGGATGTCTGTTTATTCTCTCCTCTCTGTGGATGTGTTTCTGTTTTCTCCTCTCTCTGGATGCCCTTCTGTTCTCTCCTCTCTCTCAATGCCCTTCTGATCTCTCCTCTCCATGGATGCCCTTCTGTCTTCTCCTTTCTCTGAATGGCTTTCTGTTCGGTCCTCTCTCTGCATTCCCTTCTGACCTCTGCTCTCTCTGGATGCCCTTCCTTTCTCTCCTCTCTCCGGATGCCCTTCTGTATTCTCCTGTCTCTGGTTGAATTTCTCTCTTCTCCTCTCTCTGGAGGCCCTTCTGTTCTTTCCTCTCTGGATGCCCTTCTGTCTTCTCTTCTCATTGGATGGCTTTCTCTTCTCTCCTCTCTCTGGATCCCTTCTGTCCTCTCCTCTCTCTGCATGCCCTTCTGTCCTCTCCTCTGTCTGGATGCCCTTCTGTTCTCTCCTCGGTCTGGATTCTTTTTTCGTGTTCTCCTCTCAATGGATGCCCTTCTTTCTCTCCTATTTCTAGATGCCCTTCTGTCCTCTATTCTCCTTGGATGCCTCTCTGTTCTCTTGTTTCTCTGGATGCCCTTCTGTGCACTCCTCTCTCTGGATGAACTATTGTCCTCTTCTCTCTCTGGATGCCCTTCTGTCTTGTCATCTCTTCCTATGCCCTTCTGTTCTCTCATCTCTCCCGATGCCCTTCTGTCTTCTTTTGTCTCTGTATTCCCGACAATTTTCTCCTCACTCTGGATACCATTCTGACATCTCCTCTCTCTAGATGCCCTTCTGTATTGTTCTCTTTTCTCTCCAGGTGTACTTCACTATTCTGCTCACTCTGGATGGGCTTCCATTCTCTTGTCTTTCTGGATTCTCTTCTGTTCTATCCTCTCTCTGGATGCAATTTTGTCCTCTCCTATCTCTGGAAACCCTTTTGTTCTATCCTCTCTCTGGATCCCATTCTGTTCTCTCCTTGCTCCGGATGCCCTTCTGTCTTCTCATCTCTCTGGTTGCCCTTCCGCTCTCTCTTCTTTCTGGATGCCCTTCTATTCTCTCCTCTCTCTGGATGCTCTTCTGTCTTTCCCTATCTCCGGATGCCCTTCTGCTCTCTCCTCTCTCTGGATTCCCTTCTGTTCTCTCCCCTCTCCAGATGCCCTTCTGTCTTCTCCTCCCTATGGACGAACTTCTCTTCTCTCCTCTCTCCATATGCCGTTCTGTCTTCTCCTCTCTCTGAATGCCCTTCTGTTTTCTCCTCCCTATAGATGCCCTTCTGTCTTCTCTTCCCTCTTGATGCCCTTTGTTCTCTCCTCTTCGGGATGCCCTTCTTCCCTTTACTCTCTCTGGATGCCCTTCTGTTCTCTACTCTCTCCGGATGCCATACTGTCTTCTTCTCTCTCTGGATGCCCTTCTGTTCTCTCCTCTCTCTAGATGCTCTTCTGTTCTCTCCTCTCTCTGGATTCACTTCTGTCTTCTCCTGTCTCTTGATGCTCTTCTGTTCTCTCCTCTCTCTGGATTAAATTCTGTCTTCTCCTATCTGGTTGCCATTCTATCCTCTCCTTTCTCTGGATACCATTCTGTCTTCTGCTCTCTCTGGATGTACTTCTGTTCTTTCCTCTCTCTGGATGACCTTCTGTCTTCTCCTCTTTCCTGATATCCTTCTATTCTCCCTCTTGCCAAATGCCGTTCTGTTCTCTCCTCTCTCTGGATTCGCTCTGTCTTCTACATCTTGGATACCCTTCTGTTCGCTCCTCTCTCTAGATGCCCTTCTGTTTTCTTGTCTCTCTGTATGACATTTTTTACTCTTTTCTGTGGATGTCCTTCTGACCTTTCCTCTCTCTGTATGCCCTTCTTTTCTCTCTTCTCTCTGGAGCACATTCTGTCCTCTCCTCTCCCTGGAAGCCCTTCTGTCTTCTCCTATCTCCCGAAGCCATTCTGTCTTCTCCTCTTTCTGAATACCCTTCTGTTCTCTGCTTTCTCTACATGCCCTTCTGCTCTCTACTCTCTCTGGATGCCCTTCTGTTCTCTCCTCTCTCTGGATGCCCTTCTGTCTTCTCCTCTCTATGTATGCCCTTCTGTCCTCTCCTTTCTTTAGATGCCCTTCTATCTTCTCTTCTCTCTGGATGCCCATTTTTTTCTCCTCTCTCGGGATGCCCTTCTTCCATTTACTAACACTGGATGCCCTTCTGTTCTGTCCTCTCTTAGGATGCCCTACTGTCTTATCCTCTCTTTGGATGCCCTTCTGTTCTCTCCTGTCTCCAGATGCCCTACTGTCTTCTCCTCTCTTTGGATGCCCTTCTGTTCTCTCCTCTCTCTGGATGCCTTTCTGCTCTCTCCTCTCTCCAGATGCCCTTCTATTCTCTCCTCCCTCTGGATTCCCTTCTGTCTTCTATCTCTTGATGCCCTTCAGATCTCTCCTCTCTCTGGATTCCCTTCTGCCTTCTCCTCTCTCTGGTTGCCGTTCTATCCTCTCCTCTCTCTGGATACCCTTCTGTCTTCTCCTCTCACTGGACGCACTTCTGTTCTCTCCTCTCTCTGGATGACCTTCTGTCTTCTCCTCTCTCCTGATGCCCATCTGTTCTCTCCTTCCGAATGCACTTCTGTTCTCTCCTCTCTCTGGATTTGCTCTGTGTTCTACTTCTCGGATACCCTTCTGTTCTCCCCTCTCTCTAGATGACCTTCTGTTTTCTCCTCTCTCTGTATGGCCTTCTTCACACTTTTCTGTGTATGACCTTCTGACCTTTCCTCTCTCTGGATGCCCTTTTTTCTCTCTTCTTTCTGGAGGCCATTCTGTCCTCTCCTCTCTCTGGAAGCCCTTAGGTCTTCTCCTATCTCCCGATGCCCTTCTGTCTTCTCTTCTTTCTAGAAACCCTTCTGTTCTCTGCTCTCTCTACATATTATTCTGTCCTCTATTCTTTCTGGATGCCCTTTTGTTCTCTCCTCTCCCTGGATGTTCTTCTTTCTTTTCTGCTCTCTGGATACCTTTCTATGCTCTACTCTCCATGGATGTTCTGTCTTCTCTGCTCTCTCAATGCCCTTCTGTTCTCTCCTCTCTCTGGATGCCCTTCTGACCTTTCCTCTCCATGTATGCCTTTCTGTCTTCTCTTCTCTCTGGATGCACTTCTTTTCTCTCCTCTCTCTGAATGACCGTCTGTCTTCTCCTCTCTCCTGATGCCCTTCTGTTCTCTCCTCTCTCTGGATTCACCCTGTCTTCTTCTTTTCTGGATGCCCTTCTGTTCTCTCCTCTCTCTAGATTACCTTCTGTCTTCTCCTCAATCTGTATGGTCTTGTTTACTCTTTTCTGTGGATGCCCTTCTGACCTTTTCTGTCTCTGTATGCCCTTCTTTTCTCTCTTCACTCTGGAGGCCATTCTGTCCTCTCCTCTCTCTGGAAGCCCTTCTGACTTTTCTTATCTCCCGATGCCCTCCTGTCTTCTCCTCTTTCTGGATTCCCTTCTGTTCTCTACTCTCTCTACATGCCCTTCTGTCCTCTATTCTCTCTGGATGCCCTTATGTTCTATCTTTATCCGGGTGTTCTCTCTTCTCCACTCTCTGAATACCGTTCTATTCTCTACTCTCCCTGTATGCCCTTCTTACTTCGCTGCTCTCTGGATGCCCGTCTGTTCTCCCCTCTATGTGGATGTGTTTCTGTCTTCTCCTCGCTCTAGATGCCCTTGTGTTCTCTCCTCTCTCTGGATGCCCTTCTTACCTCTCCTCTTCATGGATGCCCTTCTTACCTCTCCTCTTCATGGATGCCCTTCTGTCTTCTCGTATCTCTGGATGGCTTTCTGTTCTCCCCTCTCTCTGGATGCCCTTCTGTCCTCTCCTCTCTCTGGATGCCCTTTTTCACTATCCTCTCTCTGGATGCCCTTCTGACTCCTCCTCTCTCCCTGTGCCCTTCTGTTCTCTCATCTTTCTGGCTTCCCTTCTGTCTTCTCATTTCTCTGGATGTTTTTCTGTTCTCTCTTCTCTTTGGATGCTCTTCTGTCTTCTCCTCTCTCTGGATGCCCCTCTGCTCCCTCCTCTCACTGGATCCTCTTGTGTTCTCTCCTCTCTCTGGATACCCTACTGTCTTCTCCTATCTCTATGCCCTTCTGCTCTCTCCTCTCTCTGGATGCCCTTCTGTTCTCTCCTCTCTCTGGATTCTATTCTGTCTTCTCCTCTCTCTTTATGCACTTCTGTTCTCTCCTCTTTCTGGAAGCCCTACTGTCCTCTCCTCTCTCAAGAGGACCTCCAGTCTTCTCCTCTCTCTGGATGCTCTTCTGCTCTCTACTCTTTCTTGATGCGCTTCTGCTCTCTGCTCTCTCCTCTCTCTGGATGACCTTCTGTCTTCTCCTCTCACCAGATGCCCTTCTGCTCTCTCCTCTTTCTCGATGCCCTTCTGTTCTCTCCTCTCTCCGGATGCCCTTCTGTTCTCTCCTCTCTCTGGATGTCCATCTGTTCTCTCCTCTCTCCAGATACCCTATTGTCTTTTCTTCTCTTTGGATGCCCTTCTGCTATCTTCTCTCTCTGGAGGCCCTTCTGCTCTCTCCTCTTTCTCGATGCCCTTCTGCTCTCTCCTGTTTCTTATGCCCTTCTGTTCTCTCCCCTCTCTGGATTCGCTCTGTCTTCTCCTTCTCTGGATGACTTTCTATTCTCTCCTCTCTATAGATGCCCTTCTGTTCCCTCCTCTATCTAGATGCCCTTCTGTCTTCTCCTCTATCTGTATGGCCTTCTTTACTCTTTTCTGTGGATGCCCTTCTGACCTCTCCTCTCTCTGGATGCCCTTCTTTTCCCTCTTCTCTCTGGAGGCCATTCTGTCCTCTCCTCTCTCTGGAAGACCTTCTGTCTTCTCCTATCTCCTGATTCCCTTCTGGCTTCTCCTCTTTCTAGATAACTTCTGTACTCTTCTCTCTCGACATGCCCTTCTGTCCTCTATTCTCTCTCAATGCCCTTATGTTCTCTCCTCTCTCTGGATGTTCTTCTATCTTCTATGCTCTCTGGATACCGTTCTATTCTCTACTCTCCCTGGACGCCCTTCTGTCTTTTCCTCTCTCTGGATGCCCTTCTGTCTTCTCCTCATTCTGGATGCCCTTCTGTCTTCTCATCCCTCTGGATGCCCTTCTGTCCTCTCCTCTCTCTGGATGCCCTTCTGCTTTCACCTCTCTCCCTATGCCTTTCTGTTCTCTCATCTCACTGGCTTCCATTCTATCCTCTCCTCTCTCTGGATGCACATTTGTTTTCTCCTCTTTCCGGATGCCCTTCTGTCTTCTCCTCTCTCTTGATGCCCTTCTGTTCTCTCCTCTTTCTAAATGCCCTTCTGTTCTCTCCTCTCTTCTGATGCCCTTCTGTCTTCTACTCTTTCTGATTGCCCTTCTGTTCTCTACTCTCTCCAAACGCCCTTCTGTTCTCTCCTTTCTCTGGATTCGCTCTATCTTCTCCTTCTCTGGATGCACTTCTGTTCTCTCCTCTTTCTTGGTGCCCTTCTGTTCTCTCCTCTATCTAGATGCCGTTCTGACTTCTCCTCTGTCTGTATGGCCTTCTATCCTATTTTATGTGGATGCACTTTTTTCCTCTCCTATCTCTGGAAGCCTTTCTACTCTGTCTTCTCTCTGGTGGAAATTCTGTCTTTTTCTCTCTCTGGATGCCCTCCTGTCTTCTCCTATCTCCTGATGCCCTTCTGTCTTCTCCTATTTTTGGTTGCCCTTCTGTTCTCTGCTCTCTCTATATAACCTTCTTCCTCTCTTCTCTCTGGATGCCCTTCTGCTCTGTCTTCTCCCTGAATGCCCTTCTGTCCTCTCTTCTCTCAGGATGCTCATTGGTCCTCTTCTCCATCTGGATGCCTCCTCTCTTCTACTATTTACGGATGCCCTTCTGTTCTCTCCTCTCTCAGGATGCCCTTCTGTATTCTCTTCTCTCTGGATTCCCTTCTGTCTTCTCCTCTCTTTGGATGCCCTTCTGTTCTCTCCTTTTCTGGATGCCCTTCTGTTCTCTCCGGATGCCCTTCTGTCTTCTCCTCACTCTGGGTGGCTTTCCTTTCTTTCCTCTCTCTGGATCCCTTCTGTCCTCTCCTATCTCTGGATGCCCTTCTTCACGCTCCTCCATCTGGATGCCCTTCTGTCCTCTCCTATCTCTGGATGCCCTTCTGTCTTCTCTTATCTCCCTATGCCTTCTGTCTTCTCCTCTTTCTGCATGCCCCTCTGTTCTCTTTTCTCTCTAGATGCTCTTCTGTCCTCTTCTCTCTCTGGATGCCCTTCTGTTCTCTTCTCTCCTTGATGCCCTTCTGTCCTCTCCTCTCTCAGGATGCCCATTTGTCCTCTTCACCATCTAGATGCTGTCTCTCTGCTCCTCTTTAAAGATGTGCTTATGTGCTCTCCTCTATCTGGAAGCCGTTCTGTTCTCTCCTCTCTCTGGATGCCCTTCTGTCCTCTCCTCTCTCTGGGTGCCCTTCTGTATGCAACTCCATCTGGATGCCCTTCTGTTTTCTGCTCCATCTGGATGCACTTCAGTACTCTCCTCTCTCTTGATTCCCTTCTGTACTCTCTCCTCTCTGCATGCCCTTCTGTCTTCTCCACTCTCTGGATGCCCTTCAGTTCTCTCCTCTATTTGGAGGAATTTCTGACTTCTCTCTCGGGATGCCTTTCTGAACTCTCCTCTCAATGGATGCACTTCTGTCTTCTCCTCTCTCTGGATGGCTTTCAGTTCTCCCCTCTCTCTGGATCCCTTCTGCCCTCTCCTCTTTCTGGATGCCCTTCTTCACTCTCCTTTCTATGGATGCCCTTCTGTCCTCTCCTCACTCTGGATGCCCTCTGTCCTTTCCTCTCTCTGGATGCCCTTTTGTTCTCTCCTCTCTATGGATTCCCTTTTTGTCTTCTCCTCTTGCTGGATGCTGTTCTCTTCTCTCTCTCTCTAGATGCCCTTCTGTCATCTATTCTCTCTGGTTGCCTCTCTGTTCCCTCGTATCTCCGGCTTCACTTCTGTCTTCTACTTTCTCTGGATGTTTTTCTGTTCTCTCCTCACTCCAGATGCCCTTCTGCTCTCTCCTTCTCTCTCTGGATGCCCTTCTGTTCTCTCCTATCTCTGGATTCCCTTTTGTCTTCTCCTCTCTCTTGATGCTCTTTTGTTCTCTCCTCTTTCTGGATGCCCTTCTGCTCTCTCCTCTTTCTGGATGTGCTTCTCTTCTCTCCTCTCTCCAGATGCCCTTCTGTCTTCTCCTTTAATTGGATGGCCTTCTGCTCTCTCCTGTCTCTGGATGCCCTTCTGTTCTCTCCTCTCTCTGGATGCCTTTTTGTCCTCTCTTCTCTCTGGATACCCTTCTGTCTTCTTCTCTCTCTGGATGCCCTTTGTTCTCTCCTCTTTCGGGATGCTCTTCTTCCCTCTTTTCTCTCTGGATCTCCTTCTGTTTTCTCCTTCCTCTGGATGCCCTTTTGTCCTCTTTTCCCTCTGGACGCCCTTTTGTCTTCTCCTCTCTCCCTATGCCCTTCTGTTCTCTCCTCTCTCTGGATGCCCTTCTTTTCTCTCCTCATTCTAGATGCCCTTCTGTCGTTTCCTCTCTTTGGATGCCCTTCTGCTCTCTCCTCTCTCTGGATTCCGTTCTGTTCTCTCCTCTCTATAGATACCTTTCTGTTCTCTACTCTCTCTGGATGTTCTTCTGTTCTCTCCTCTCTCTGGATGCCCTTCTGTTCTTTTCTCTGTTGGGATCCCCTTCTGTTCTCTTCTCTTTCTGGATGCTCTTCTGACCTCTCCTTTCTGGATGCCCTTCTGTTCTCTCCTCTGTCGGGATCCCCTTCTGTTCTCTTCTCTTTCCAGATGCTCTTCTGACCTCTACTCTCTGGATGCCCTTCTGTTCTCTCCTCTCTCTGGATGCCCTTCTGTTTTCTCCTTTCTCTGGATGCCCTTCTGCTCTCTCCTTCCTCTGGATGCCCTTCAGTTCTCTCCTTATTCCAGATGCCATTTTGTCTTCTTTTCTCTTTGGATTCCTTTCTGCTCTCTCCTCTCTCTGGATTCTGTTCTGTTCTCTCCTCTCTCTGGATTCCGTTTGGCTTCTCCTCTCTCTGGATGCCCTTCTGTCCTCTCCTCTCTCTGGATGCCCTTCTGTCTTCTCCTCTCTCTGGATGCCCTTCTGTTCTCTCCACTCTCTGTATTGGCTTTTAATTTCTCCTCTCTCTGGATGCCCTTCTGTCATCTCCTCTCTCTGGATGCCATTCTGACTTCTCCTCTCTCCCGATGCCCTTCTCTTCTCTCCTCTCTTCTGATGCCCCTCTGTCTTCTCCTCTCTATGAATGCCCTACAATTCGCTCCTCACCCTAGATTCCCTTCTGTCTTCTTTTCTCTCTGAATGCCTTTCTGTTCTCACCTCTTTCTGGATGCCCTTCTGTTTTCTCCTCTTTCTGTATGGCCTTCTGTACTCTTTTCTGTGGATGCTCTACTTTCCTCTCTTCTCTCTGGATGCCCTCTGCCTTCTCTTCTCTCTGGAGGCCATTCTGTCCTCTCTTCTCTCTTGATGCCCTTCTGTCTTCTCCTATCTCCCGATGCCCTTCTGTCTTCTCCTCTTTCTGGATGCCCTTCTATTCTCTGCTCCCTCTAGATGCCCTTCTGTTGTTTCTTCTCTCTGGATGCCCTTCTGTTCTCTTCTCTCCTGGATGTCATTCTGTCCTCTCTTCTCTCAGGATGACCCTTTGTCTTCTTCTCCATCTGGATGCCTTCTGTCTTCTCCTCTTTCCAGATGTGGTTCTGTGCTCTCCTCTCTCTGGAAGCCCTTCTGTTTTTCCTCTCTCTGGATGCCCTTCTGTTCTATCCTCTATCTGTATGCCCTTCTGTCCTCTCCTCTCTCTGCATGCCCTTCTGTCTTCTTCTTCTTTCTCTGGATGCCCTCCTCTTCTCTCCTCTCTCTGGATGACCTTTTGTTCTCTCCTCTCTCTACATGCCCTTCTGTCCTCTCATCTCTCTGGATGACCTTATGTTCTCTCATCTCTCTGGATTCCCTTCTGTCTTCTTCACTCTCTGGATGCCCTTCAGTACTCTCCTCTCTCTGGATGCGTTTCTGCATTCTCCTATTTCTGGATGTCCTTCTGAACTCTCCTATCCATGGCTGCCCTTTTGATCTGTCTTCTCTCTTGATGCCCTTCTGTCTTCTCCTATCTCCCGATGCCCATCTGTCTTCTCCTCTTTCTGGATGCCCTTCTATTCTCTGCTCCCTCTAGATGCCCTTCTGTTGTCTCCTCGCTCTGGATGCCCTTCTGTTCTCTTCTCTCCTGGATGCCCTTCTGTCATCTATTCTCTCAGGATGCCCCTCTGTCTTCTTCTCCATCTGGATGCCTTCTGTATTCTCCTCTTTCCAGATGTGCTTCTGTGTTCTCTTCTCTCTGGAAGCCCTTCTGTTTCTCCTCTCTCTTGATGCCCTTCTGTTCTCTCCTCTCTCTGGATGCCCTTCTGTCCTTTCCTCCCTCTGCATGCCCTTCTTTCTTCTTCTCTCTCTGGATGCCCTCCTCTTCTCTCCTCTCTCTGGATGACCTTTTGTTCTCTCCTCTCTCTACATGCCCTTCTGTCCTCTCATCTCTCTGGATGACATTATGTTCTCTCTCTCTCTGGATCCCCTTCTGTCTTCTCCGCTCTCTGGATGCCCTTAGTACTCTCCTCTCTGTGGATGCATTTGTGTTTTCTCCTATTTCTGGATGCCCTTCTGAACTCTCCTCTCCATGGCTGCCCATTTGATCTTTCCCCTCTCTTGATGCCCTTCTGTTCCCTCCTCCCTCTAGATGCCCTTCTTCACTCTCCTCCATCTGGATGCCCTTCTGTCCTCTCCTATCTCTGGATGCCCTTCTGTCTTCTACTATCTCCCGATGCCCTTCTGTATTCTCTTATTTTTGGATGCCCTTCTGTTCTCTTTTCTCTCTAGATGACCTTCTGTCCTCTCCTCTCTTTGGATGCCCTTCTGTTCTCTTCTCTGCTTGATGCCCTTCTGTCCTCTCCTCTCTCAATATGCCCATTAGTCCTCTTCGCCATCTAGATGCCATCTCTCTTCTCCTCTTTCCTGATGCTCTTATGTGCTCTCTTCTCTGTGGAAGCCCTTCTGTATTCTCCTCTCTCTGGATGCCCTTCTGTTCTCTCCTCTCTCTGGATGCCCATCTGTCCTCTCCTCTCTCTGTGTGCCCTTCTGTTTTCTCCTCCCTCTGGATGCCCTTCTGTACTCTCCTGTCTCTTGATGCCCTTCTGTCCTCTCCTCTCTCTGCATGCCCTTCTGTCTTCTTCTCTCTCTGGTTGCCCTTCTGTTCTCTCCTCTATCTGAATGCCCTTTTGTTCTCTCCTCTCTACATGCACTTCTGTCCTCTCATCTCTGTGGATGCCCTGATGTTTTCTTTTCTCTCTGGATGCCCTTCTGTCTGCTCCGCTCTCTGGATGACCTTCAGTTCTCTCCTCTCTTTGGATGAATTTCTGACTTCTCCTCTCTCCGGATGCCCTTCTGAACACTCCTCTCCATGGATGCCCTTCTGATCTCTCCTCTCTCTGGATGCTGTTCTGTTCTCTCTTCTCTCTATATGCCCTTCTGTATTTTCCCCTCTCTGGATGGCTTTCTATTCTCTCCTCTCTCTGGATTCCCTTCTTTCTTCCCTTTCTCTGGATGCTGTTTTATCCTCTCCTCTCTCTAAATGCCCTTCTGTCTTCTCCTCTCTCCCGATGCCCTTCTGTTCTCTCCTCTCTCTGAATGCCCTTTTGTTCTCTCCTCACTCCGGATTCATTCTGTCTTTTCCTTCTCTGGATGCCCTTCTGTTCTCTCCTCTTTCTGGATGCCCTTCTGTTCTCTTCTCTACTTAGATGCCCTTCTGTCTCCTCCTCTCTTTGTATGGCCTTCTGTACTATTTTATGTGAATGCCCTTTTTCCTTTCCTGTCTCTGGATGCCCTTCTACTCTGTCTTCTATCTGGATGCCCTTCTGTCTCCTCCTCTCTCCTGATGCCCTTCTTTCTTCTCCTCTCACTAGATGCACTTTTTTCTCTCCTCTCACGGGATGCCGTTATTCCCTCTCCTCTCTCTGGATGCCCTTCTTTTTTATCCTCTCTCTGAATGCCCTTCTGTTCTCTCCCCTCTCTGGATTCGCTCGGTCTTCTCCTTCTCTGGATGTCCTTCTGTTCTCTCCTCTCTCTAGTTGCATTTCTGTTCTCTCCTCTATCTAGATGTCCTTCTGTCTTTTTCTCTATCTGTATGGCCTTCTTTAATCTTTTCTGTGGATTCCCTTCTGACCTCTCCTCTTTCTTGATGCCCTTCTTTTCTCTATTTTCTCTGGAGGCGATTCTGTCCTGTCCTCTTTCTGGAAGACCTTCTGTGTTCTCCTATCTCCCCATGAACTTCTGTCTTCTCCTCTTTCTAGATAACCTGCTGTTCTTTGCTCTCTCTACTTGCCCTTCTATCCTCTATTCTCTCTGGATGCCCTTATGTTCTCTCCTCTCTCTGGATGTTCTTCTGTCTTCTATGCTCTCTGGATACCATTATATTCTCTATTCTCCCTGTATGCCCTTCTGTCTTCTCCTCTCTATGGATGGCTTTCTGTTCTCCCCTCTCTCTGGATCCCTTCTGTCCTCTCCTCGCTCTGGATGCCCTTCTTCACCCTCCTCTCTCTGGATGCCCTTCTGTCCTCTTCTCTCTCTGGATGCCCCTCTGTTCTCTCCTCTCTCTGGATGCCCTGCTGTTCTCTCCTCTCTCTGGATGCCCTTCTGTCTTCTCCTCTCTCTGGATGCATTTCTGTTCTCTCCTCTCTCTGCATGACCTTCTGTCTTCTCCTCTCTCCCAATGACCTTCTGTTCTCTACTCTCTCCGAATGCCCTTCTGGTCTCTCCTCTCTCTGGATTCGCTTCTGTCTTCTTCTTCTCTGGATGCCCTTCTGTTCTCTCCTCTTTCTGGATGCCCTTCAGTTCTCTCCTCTATCTAGATGCCCGTCTGTCTTCTCCTCTCTCTGTATGGCCTTCTGTACTATTTTATGTGAATTCCCTTCTTTCCTCTCCTCTCTCTGGATGCCCTTCTACACTGTCTTCTCTCTGGAGGAAATTCTGTCTCCTCCTCTCTCTGGATTCCCCACTGTCTTTTCCTCTCTCCCTATGACCTTCTGTTCTCTCCTCTCACCGACTTCCCTTCTGTCTTCCCCTCTCTCTGGATGCCCTTCTGTTCTCTCCTCTTTCCGGATGCCCTTCTGTCTTCTCCTCTCTCTGGATGCAATTCTGTCCTCTCCTCTCTCTGGATTCCCTTCTGTCTTCTCCTCTTTCTTGATGCCCTTCTGTTCTCTGCTCTCTCTAGATACCCTTCTGTCCTCTCCTCTCTCCAGATGCCCTTCTGTTCTCTTCTCTCCCTGAATGCTTTTCTGTCCTCTCCTTTCTCAGGATGCCCATCGGTCCTCTTCTCCATCTGGATGCCTCCTCTCTTCTCCTATTTACAGATGCCCTTCTGTTCTCTCCTCTCCCTGGATGCCCTTCTGTTTTCTCCTCCCTCTGGATGTGCTTCTGTACTCTCCTCTCTCTGGATGCCCTTCTGTCATCTTCTTCTCCCTATGCCCTTCTGTTCTCTCGATCTCCAGCTTCCCTTCTGACTTCTCCTCTCTCTGGATGCCAATCTGTTCTCTCCTTTCTCCGGATGGCCTTCTGTCTTCTCCTCTCTCCGGATGCCCTTCTGCTCTCTCCTCTCTATGGATTCGCTTGTCTTCTCCTTCTTGGGATGCTCTTCTGTTCTCTCCTCTTTCTGGATGCCCTTCTATTCTCTCCTCTATCTAGATGCCCGTCTGTCTTCTCTCTGTGTATGGCCTTCTGTACTATTTTATGTGAATGCCCTTCTTTCCTCTCCTCTCTCTGGATGCCCTTCTGTTCTCTCCTCTCTCTGGATGCCCTTATGTCCTGTCCTCTCTCTGAATGCCCTTCGGTTTATTCTTTCTCTGGATGCCTTTCGGTTATCTCCTCACTCTCAATTCCCTCTTTGTGTTCTGCTCTCTCAGGATGCCCTTCTGTCCTCTCCTCTCTCCGGATGCCCTTCTGTCTTCTTCTCCATCTGGATGCCCTTCTGCTCTCTCCTCTCTCTTTATGCCTTTCTGTCCTCTCTTCTTTCTATATGCCCTTTTGTTCTCTCCTTAATCACATGCCCTTCTGCCTTCTCCTCACTCTGGATGGCTTTCTGTTCTCTCCTCTCTCTGGATGCACTTCTGTGCTCACCTATTTTTGGATGTTTTTCTGTTCTCTCTTCTCTCTGGATGCCAATCTGTCTTGTCCTCTCTCTGAATGCCCTTCTGTATTCTTCTCTCTCTGGATGCCTTTCGGTTCTTTCCTCACTCTCTATTCCCTCTTTGTCTTCTCCTATCTCTGGATGCCCTTCTGTTCTCTTCTCTCTCTGGATGTCCTTCTGTCCTCTATTCTCTCTGGATGCCCTCTGTTCTCTCGTCTCTCCAAATGCCCTTCTGTCCTCTCCTCTCTCTCGATTCCCTTCAGTCCTCTCATCTCTCTGGATGCCCTTCTGTCTCCTCATTTCTCCCGATGCCCTTCTGTTCTCTCCTTTCTAACGATGCCCTTATGTCTTCTTCTCTTGATGGATGCCCTTGTGTTCTCTGGTCTCTCTAGATGCCCTTCTGTTCCCTCCTCTCTCTGGATGCCCTTCTGTTCACTTCTCTCCCTGGATGCCATTCTATCTTCTCCCCTATCTGGATGCCCTTCTGTCCTCTCCTCTCTCTGGATGCCCTTCTGTCTTCTCCTCTCTCTAGATGGCCTTCATTTCTCTCCTCATTCTGGATACCCTCCCGTATTCTTCTGTCTCTGGAAGCCGTTCAGTCCTCTCCTCTCTCTGGATGTCCTTCTGGTCTCTCTTGCCTCTGGATGCCCTTCTGTTCTCTTCTCTATCCAGATGTTCTTCGGTCCTCTCCTCTCTCTGGATTCCCTTATGTGTTCTACTCTATGAATGCTCTTATGTTCTCTCCTCTCTCTGGATTCCCTTCTGTCTTCTCCTGTCTCTGAATGCCCTTCTAGTCTCTTCTCTTCCTGGATGCCCTTTTTTCTCTCCTCACTCTGGATGCCCTTCTGTCATCTCTTCTCTCTGTATGCCCTTCTGTCTTCTTTTATCTCTGGATGCCCTTTTGTTCTCTCGTCTCTTTGATGCTCTTCTGTACTACCTTCGCTCTGGATACCCTTCTGTTTTCTCCTCTCTCTGGATGCCCTTCTGTTCTCTCCTCTCTCTTGATTCCCCTCTGTCCTCTCCTCTCTCTGGTTCTCCTTCTATTCTCTCCTCTATCTAGATGGCCTTCTGTCTTCTCCTCTATCTGGATGGCCTTCTGTTCTCTTTTCTGTGGATGCCCTTCTGTCCTCTCCTATCTCTGGATGCCCTTCTGTCATCTACTCTTTCTGGATGCCCTTTTGTTCTCTGCTCTTTCTAGATGCCCTTCTGTCCTCTCTTTTCTCTGGATGCCCTTCTGTTCTCTTTATCCCTGGATACCCTTCTGTCTTCTCATCTCTCTGGATTCCCTTATGTCCTCTTCATTCTCTGGATGTCCTTCAGTCTTCTGCTCTCTCTGAATGCCCTTCTGTTCTCTCCTCTTTCTGGATTCTCTTCTGTTCACTCTTCTCTCTGGATGCCTTTCTGTTCTCAACACTCTCGGGATGCCTTTCTGTCCTCTCCTCTCTCTGGATGCCCTTCTGCCTTCTCCTCTCGCTGGATGCCCTTCTATTCTCTCCTCTCTCTGAATGCCCTTCTGTCCTCTGTTCTTTTTGGATTCTCTACTGTTCTCTTCTCTCTATATGCCCTTCTGTCTTCTCTTTTCTCTGGATGCCTGATAATTTTTTCCACACTCTGTATAGGCTTCTGTATTCTCCTCTCTCTAGAAGCCCTTCTGTTCTCCCTCATCTCTGGTTGCAATTCTGTCCTCTCTTCTCTCTTTATGCACTTCTGTCTTCTACTCTCTCAGGATGTCCTTCAGTTTTCTGCTCTCTCTTGATGGGCTTCTGTTCTCTCCTCTTTGTGTATTCTCTCCTGTTCTATCATCTCACAGGATGCCCTTCTGTTCTTTCTTCTCTTGTGGTGTCCTTTTGTCCTCTCCTCTCTCTGGATGCCCTTCTGTCTTCTCCTTTCTGTGCATGCCGTTCTGTTCTCTCCTCTCTCTGGATGCTGTTTTGTCCTCTCCTCTCTCTTGATACCCTTCTGTTCTTTCCTCTCTCTGGATACCCTTCTGTCTTCTCCTCTCTCTGGATGCTGTTGTGTCCTCTTCTCTCTCTGGATGCCCTTTGGTTCGCTCCTCTCTCTGGATGCCCTTCTGTTCTCTTCTCTTTCCGATGCCTTACTGTCCACTCTTCTATCTGGATACCCTTCTGTCTTTTAATCTCTACGAATGATCTTCTGTTCTCTCCTCTCTCTGGATTCCCTTCTGTTTTCTCCTCTCTCTGGAGGCCCTTCTGTTCTCTCCTCTTTCTGGATGCCCTTCTGTTCTCTCCTCCCTTCAGATGCCCTTCTGTCTTCTCTCTCTGGATGCACTTCTGCTCTCTACTATCTCTGGATACCCTTCTGTTCTCTCCTCTCTCCATATGCCCTTCTGTCTTCTCCTCTCTCTAGATCTCCATCTGTTTTCTTCTCATTCTGGATGCCCTTCTGTTCTCTCCTCTCTCCGGATACCCTTCTGTCTTCTTCTCCATCTGGATGCCCTTCTGCTCTCTCCTCTCTCTTTATATCCTTCTGTCCTCTCCTCTTTCTGAATGTCCTTCTGTACTCTCCTCTCTCTGGATCCCCTTCTGCCTTCTCCTCACTCTGGATGGATTACTGTTCTCTTTTCTTTCTAGATGCACTTCTGTCTTCTCCTCTTTTTGGATTTTTTGTGCTCTCTCTTCTCTCTGGATGCCCATCTGTCCTGTCCTCTCTCTGAATGCCCTTCTGTATTCTTGTCTCTCACGATGCCTTTCGGTTCTCTCCTCACTCTCGATTCCATCTTTGTGTTCTTCTCTCTCTGGATACCCTTCTGTTCTCTCGTCTATCTAGATGCCCTTCTGTCCTCTACTCTCTCTGGATGCCCTCTGTTTTCACATCGCTCCAGATGCCCTTCTGTCCTCTCCTCTCTCTGGATGCACTTATGCTCTCTCCTTCCTCTGGTTGCCCTTCTGTCTTCTCCTCCCTCTGGATGCCTTTCTGTCCTCTCTGTTTTCTTGATGTCCTTCTGTTCTCTCCTCTCCTCAGATGCCCTTCTGCCTTCTCCTCACTCTGGATTGCTTTCTGTTCTCTCTTCTCTCTGGATGCCCTTCTGTCCTCTCCTCTTTTTGGATGCCCTTCTGCTCTCTGTTCTCTCTGGATGCCATCTGTCCTCTACTCTTTCTGAATGCCCTTCTGTCTTCTCCTCTCTATGGATGCATTTCACTTCTCTCCTCTTTCTGAATTCCCTCTTTGTCTTCTCCTTTCGCTGGATGCCCTTCTGTTCTCTTCTCAATCTGGATGCCCTTCTGTCCTCTATTCTCTCTCGATGCCCTCTGTTCGTTAGTCTCTCCAGATGCCCTTCTGTCCTCTCCTCTCTCTCAATTTCCTTCAGTCCTCTCCTCTGTCTGGACGCCCTTCTGTCTCCTCCTTTCTCCCGATGCCCTTCTGTTCTCTCCTCTCTACTGATGTCCTTCTGTCTTCTCCTCTTTCTGGATGCCCTTGTGTTCTCTGGTCTCTCTAGATGACCTTCTGTCCTCTCCTCTCTCTGGATGCCCTTCTATTCACTTCTCTCCCTGGATGCCCTTTTGTCCTCTCCCCTATACAGATGCCCTTCTTTCCTCTCCTCTCTCTGGATGCCCTTCTGTCTTCTCCTCTCTGTGGATGACCTTCATTTCTGTCCTCACTCTTGATACCCTTCTGTCTTCTCCTGTCTCTGAATGCCCTTCTTTCTCTCCTCTCACAGGATATTCTTCTCTTGTCTTCTCTCACTGAATGGACTTCTGTCCCCTTCTCTCTCTGTATGTCGTCAGTCTTCTGCTCTCTCTGGTTGCCCTTCTGTTCTCTCCTCTTTCTGGATTCTCTTCTGTTCTTTCCTCTCTCTGGATTCCCTTCTGTCTTCTCCTTTCTATGGATGCCCTTCTCTTCTCTCCTCTTTTTGGATGCCCTTCTGTCTTATCCCCTCTCCCTATGATCTTCTGTTCTCTAATCTCTTCAGCTTCCCTTCTGTCTATTCGTTTCTCTGGATGCCCTTCTGTTCTCTCCTCTCTCCAGATGCTCTTCTGTGCTCACCTTTCTCCGGATGACCTTCTGCCTTTTCCTCTTGCTGTATGCCCTTCTATTCTCAACTCTCTCTGGATGCCCTTCTGTCCTCTGCTCATTCTGGATTCTCTATTGTTCTCTTCTCTCTATATGCCTTTCTGTCTTCTCCTTTCTCTTGATGCCTGACAATTTTCTCCACACTCTGGATACCCTTCTGTCTTCTCCTCTCTCTAGAAGCCCTTCTGTTCTCTCCCATCACTTGAAGCAATTCTGTCCTCTTCTCTCTCTGGATGCCCTTCTGTCTTCTCCTCACTCCGGATGCCTTTAAGTCCTCTTCTCTCTCAGGATGTCCTTCTGTCTTCTGCTCTCTCTGGATGGGCTTCTGTTCTCTCCTCTTTCTGTATTCTCTCCTGTTCTATCATCTCTCTGGATGCCCTTCTGTTCTCTCTTCTCTCGGGATGTCCTATTGTCCTCTACTCTATCTGGATGCCCTTCTGTTCTTTCCTTTCTCTGGATGCCATTCTGTACTCTCCTTTCTATTGATGCCTTCTGTCTTCTCCTCACTCTGGATACCCTTCTGTTTACTCAATGTCTGGGTGCCCTTTTGTCCTCTCCTCTCCCTGGATGCCCTTCTGCTCTCTCCTCTCTCTGGATGCCCATCTGTCCTCTTCTCTCTCTGTATGCCCTTCTGTCTTCTCCTCTCTCTGGATGCCCTCCTGTTCTCTCCTCTCTTTGGATTCCCTTCTGTCTTCTCCTCTCTATGGATGCCCTTCTGTTCTCTCCTCTCTTTGGATTCCCTTCTGTCTTCTCATCTCTCTGGATTCAATTCTGTTCTCTCCCCTCTCCTGATGCCCTTTTATCCTCCCCTCTCTCTGGATGCAATTCTGTTCTCTCCTCTCTAGATGCCCTTCTGTTCTCTCCTCTATCCATATGACCTTCTGTCTTCTCCTCCCTCTGGATGACCTTCTGTTCTCTTTTCTATGGATGCCCTTCTGTCTTCCCCTTTCTCTGGATGCCCTTCTGTCTTCTCCTCTATCTGGATGCCCTTCTGTTCTCTCCTCTCTCTGGTTTCACATCTGTTATCTCCTCTCTCTAGATGACCTTTTGTCATCTCTTGTCTCTGGATGCCCTTCTGCTCTCTTCTGGCCCTGGATGCCATTCTGCTCTCTCCTCTCTCTGGATGCCCATCTGTCCTCTTTTTTCTCTGTCTGACCTTTGTTTTCTCCTCTCTCTGGATGGCCTAATGTTCTCTCCTCTCTACAGATTCCCTTCTGTCTTATCCTCTCTCTGGATGCCCTTCTGCTCTCTCCTCTCTCTTAATGCCCTTCTGCTTCTACTCTCTCTGGATTCACTTCTGTTCTCTCCTCTCTCTGAATGCTCTTTTGTCCTCTCCTCTGTCTGGATGCCCTTCTGACTTTTCCTCTCTCTTGATGCCCTTCTGTCCTCTATTCTCTCTGGATACCCTTCTGTTCTCTCGCCTGTCCGGATGCCATTCTGTGCTCTCCTCTCTCTGTTCTCTCCTTTCTCTGGATGCCCTTCTGTTCTCTTCATTATCCACTTGCACTTCTGTATTCTCCTCCCTCTGGATAGCCTTCTGTTCTCTTTTCTGTGGATGCCCTTCTTTCCTCTCCTGTCTCTGGGTGCCCTCCTCTCTTCTCCTTTTCCTGGATGCCCTTCTGTTCTCTGCTCTCTCTAGATGCCCTTCTGTCCTCTCTTGTCTCTGGATGCCCTTCTGTTCTCTTCTCTCCCTGGATTCCCTTCTGTCCTCTTCTCTCTCTGGATGGCCGTCTGTCCTCTTCTCCATCTGGATGCCTTCTCACTTCTTCTCTTTCCAGATGTCCTTCTGTACTCTCCTCTTTCTGGATTCACTTCTGTTCTCTCCTCTCTCTACATGCCCTTTTGTCCTCTTCTATGCCTGGATGCCCTTCTGTCCTCTCCTCTTCCTGGATGCGCATCTTCTCTCTCCTCTATCTGGATGCTCATCTGTTCTCTTCTCTCTCTGTATGCCCTTCTGTCTTCTCCTGTCTCTGGATGCCCTTCTGTTCTCTCCTCTCTCTGGATTCACTTCTATTTTTCCCCTCTCTGGATGCCCTTCTGTCCTCTCATATTCCTGGATGACGTTCTTCTCTTTCCTCTCTCTGGATGCCCATCTGTCCTCTTCTCTCTCTTTGTATGCCTTTCTGTCTTCTTCTCTCTCTGGATGCACTTCTGTTCTCTCATCACTTTATATTCCTTTCTGTCTTCTCTCTCTGGATGCCCTTCTGCTCTTTCCTCTCTCTGAATGCCCTTCTGTCTTCTCCTCTCTCTGGGTTCACTTCTTTTCTTTCCTCTCTCTGGATGCCCGTCTGTCCTTCCCTCTCTCTGGATGTCCAACTGTTCTCTCCTCTCTCTAGATGCCCTTCTGTTCTCTCCTCTATCCAGATGCCCTTCTGTCTTCTGCTCCCTCTGGATGGCCTGCTGTTCTGTTTCCTGTGGATGCCCTTCTGTCCTGCCCTGTCTCTGGATGCCCTTCTCTATTTTGATCTCTCTGCATGCCCTTCTGTCCTCTTCTATCTCTGGATATCCGTCAGTCTTCTGCTCGCTCTGGATGCCCTTCTGTTCTATACTCTTTCTGGATTCTCTTCTGTTCTCTCATTTCTCTGGATGCCCTTGTGTTCTCTACTCTCTCGGGATGCTTTTCTGTCCTCTCTTCTCTAAGTATGCTCTTCAGTCTTCTTTTTTCTCTGTATGCCCTTCTGTTCTCTCCTTTCTTTTGATGCCCTTCTGTGCTTTCCTTTATCTGGATACCCTTCTGTTCTCTCCTCTCTCTGGATGCCCCTCTGTCCTCTCTTCACTCTGGTTGCCCTTCTGTTCTCTCCTCTATCTAGATGCCCTTCTCCTCTATATGGATGGCCTTCTGTTCTCTTTTTGTGGATGCCCTTGTGTCCTCTCCTATCTCTGGATGCCCTTTTCTCTTCTACACTTTCTGGATGCCCTTCTGTTCTCTGCTCTCTCTAGATGCCCTTCTGTCTTCTCCTCTCTCTGAATGCCCGTCTGTCCACTTCTCCATCTGGATGCCTTCTCTCTTCTCCTCATTCCGGATGCCCTTCTGTTCTCTCCTCTCTCTGGAAGCTCTTCTGTCTTCTCCTCTCTGTGGATGCCCTTCAATTCTATCCTCACTCTGGATACCCTTCGGTCTTCTCCTCACATTGTATGCAATTCTGTCCTCTTCTCTCTCTGTATGTCTTTCAGTCTTCTGCTCTCTGTAGATGCCCTTCTGTTCTCTCCTCTTTCAGGATGCCCTTCTGTCCTCTCCTCTCCCTGGATGCCCTTCTGCCTTCTTCTCTCGCTGGATACCCTTCTATTATCTCTTCTCTCTGGATGCCCTTCTGTCCTCTCCTCTTTCTGGATGCCCTTCTGTCCTCCCCTCTCTCTGGATGCCTTTCTGTTCTCTCCTCTCTCTAGATGCCCTTCTGTTCTCTCCTCTATCGAGATGCCCTTCTGTCTTCTGCTCCCTCTGGATGGCCTGCTGTTCTCTTTCCTGTGGATGCCCTTCTGTCCTACCCTGTCTCTGGATGCCTATCTGTTGTCTCCTCTCTCCAGATGCCCTTTTGCCTTCTCCTCACTCTGGATGACTTTCTGTTCACTCCTCTCTCTGGATGCCCATCTGTACTCACCTCTCTCTGTATGCCCTTCTGTCTTCTCCTCTCCCTGAATGCCCTTCTGGTCTTTCGTCTCATTGGATTCCCTTCTGTCTTCTCCTCTCTCTGAATGCCCTTCTAGTCTCTCCTCTTTCTGGATGCCCTTCTTCCTCTCCTCACTCTGGAGGCCCTTCTGTTCTCTCCTCTCTCTAGGTTCCCTTCTGTCCTCTATTCTCTCTGGATGCCCTTCTGTTCTCTCATCTCTCTGGATGTCCTTCTGTCCTCTCCTCTCTCTGGATGCACTTCTGTATTCTCATCTCTCTACATGAAATCTGTCCCCTTTTCTCTCTGGATATCCTTCAGTCTTCTGCTCGCTCTGGATGCCCTTCTGTTCTTTATTCTTTCTGGATTCTATTTTGTTCTCTCATCTCTCTGGATGCCTTTGTGTTCTCTATTCTCTCGGGATGCCCTTCTGTCCTCTCTTCTCTCTGTATGCCCTTCAGTCTTCTTTTTTCTCTATGTGCCCTTCTGTTCTCTCCTCTCACTTGATGCCCTTCTGTGCTTTCCTTTATCTGGATACCCTTCTGTTCTCTCCTCTCTCTGGATGCCCCTCTGTCCTCTCCTCTCTCTGGTTGCCCTTCTGTTCTCTTCTCTATCTAGATGTCCTTCTGTCTTCTCCTCTATCTGGATGGCCTTCTGTTCTCTTTTTGTGGATGCCTTTCTGTCTTCTCCTATCTCTGGATGCCCTTCTCTCTTCTACAGTTTTTGGATGCCCTTCTGCTCTCTGCTCTCTCTACATGCCCTTCTGTCCTCTCCTCTCTCCAGATGCCCATCTGTCCACTTCTCCATCTGGATGCCTTCTCTCTTCTCCTCTTTCCGGATACCCTTCTGTTCTCTCCTCTCTCTGGATGCCCATCTGTCCTCTCCTCTCTCTGGTTGCCCTTCTGTTCTCTTCTCTATCTAGATGTCCTTCTGTCTTCTTCTCTATCTGGATGGCCTCTCCTCTCTTTGGATGCCATTATGTTCTCTCCTCTATCCAGATGCCCTTCTGTCTTCTCCTCACTCTGGATGGCCTTCTGCTCTCTTTTCTGTGGATGCCCTTCTGTCCTCCCCTGTCTCTGATGCCCTTCTGTCTTCTTCTCTTTCTAGATGGCCTTCTGTTCTCTGCTCTAACTAGATGCCTTTCTGTCCTCTTTTCTCTGGGGATGCCCTTATGTTCTCTTCTCTACCTGGATGCCCTTCTGTTCTTTCCTCTCTCTGAATGCCCTTCTGTCTTCTCATATCTCTGGATGCCCTTCTGTTCTCTACTCTCTCTGGATGCCCTTTAGTCCTCTCCTCTCCCTTGATACCCTTCTGTTCTCTCCTCTCTCTGGATGCCCTTCTGTATTCTCCTTTATGTGGATGCCCTTGTGTCCTCTTCACTCTCTGCATGCACTTCTCTTCTCTTTTCTTTCTGATGCCCATCTGTCAACTCCTCTCTCTGAATGCCCTTCTGTCGTTTCCTCTCTCTGAATGCCCTTCTGTTTCGAATCTCTCTGGATTCCCTTCGGTATTCTCCTCTCTGTATGCCCTTCTGTTCTCTCCTCTCTTTGGATGCCCTTCTGTTCTCTCCTCTCTTTGGATGTCATTCTGTTCTCTCCTCTATCAAGATGCCCTTCTGTTCTCTCCTCTCTCTGGATGCCCTTTTGTCCTCTCCTCTCTCTTGATACCCTTCTGTTCTCTCCTCTCTCTGGATACCCTTCTGTATTATCCTCTCAGTAGATGCCCTTGTGTCCTCTTCACTCTCTGCATGCCCTTCTGTTCTCTTCTCTTCCCGATGCCCTTCTTTCAACTCCTCTCTCTGAATGCCCTTCTGTCGTTTCCTCTCTCCGAATGCCCTTCTGTTTCGCCTCTCTCTGGATTCCCTTCTGTATTCTCCTCTCTCTGGATGCCCTTCTGTTCTCTCCTCTTTCTGGATGCCTTCATTTCTCTCCTCTTTCAGGATGCCCTTCTGTCGTCTCCTTTTTCTGGATGCCCTTCTGTTCTCTCATCTCGTTGGATTCCCTTCTGTCTTCTCCTCTCTCTGGATGCCCTTCTGTCTTATGCTTTCTCTGAATGCCATTCTGTTCTCTCCTCCCTCTGGATGCCCTTTTGTCCTCTCCTCTCTCTTGATACCCTTCTGTTCTCTCCTCTCTCTTGATGTCCTTCTGTTCTCTCCTCTCTCTGGATTCCCTTTTTGTCTTCTCCTCACTCTGGATGCCCTCCTCTTCTCCCCTCTCTCAAGATGCCCTTCTGTCCTCTATTCTCTCTGGATGCCCATCTGTTCTCTCGACTCCCCGGATGCCCTTCTGTGCTCTCCTCTCTCTGGATGTCCTTCTGTACTCTCCTCTTTCTGGATGTCCTTCTGTACTCTCCTCTTTCTGGATGTCCTTTTGCTCTCTCCTCTCTCTGAATGCCCTTCTGTTCACGCCTCACTCGGGATGCGCTCCTGTTCTCTCCTTTTTCTCGATGCCCCTCTGTTCTCTCCTCTCTCCTGATGCCCTTCTGCCTTCTCCTCACTCTGGATGCCTTTCTGTTCTCTCCTCTCTCTGGATTCACCTCTGTACTCAGCTCTCTCTGGATACCCGTTTGTCCTGTAATCTCTCTGGATTTCCTTCTGTCCTCTACTCTGTCTGGATGCCCTTCTGTTCTCTCCTCTCTCTGGATGCTCTTCTGTTTTCTCTCTCTGGGTGCCCTTCTGTTCTCTCCTCTCTTTGGATCCCTTTCTGTCTTCTCCTCTCTCTGGATGCCCTTCTGTTCTCTCCTCTCTCTGGATTCACTTCTGTTCTCTCCTTTCTCTGGATGCCTTTTGGCATCTCCTCTCTCTGGATGCCCTTCTGTCCTCTCCTCTTCCTGGATGCCCTTATGCTCTCTACTATCTCTGGATGTCCATCTGTACTCTTCTCTCTATGTATGCTCTTCTGTCTTCTCATCTCTCTGGATGTACTTCTGTTCTCTCCTCTCTCTGGATTCACTTCTGTTCTCTCCTCAATCTTGAAGCTCTTTTGTCCTCTCCTCTCTCTGGGTGCCCGTCTGTACTCTCCTCTTCCTGGATGACCTTCTGCTCTCTCCTCTCTCTTGATGCCCATCTGTCCTCTTCTGTCTCTGCCTCTTCTTTCCTTCTGTCTTCTCCTCTCTCTGGATGCCCTTTAGTTTTTTTCTCTCTTTTTATTCCCTTCTGTCTTCTCCTCCCTCTGGATTGCCTTCTGTTCTCTTTTCTGTGGATGCCCTTCTGTCCTCCCCTATCTCTGGATGCCCTTCTGTATTCTCCTCTTTCTGGATGCCCTTTTGTTATCTGCACTCTCTAGAAGTCCTTCTATCTTCCACTCTCTCTGGATGCCCTTCAATGCTCTCCTTACCCTGGATAACTTTCTGTAATCTCGTCTCTCTGGAGGCCCTTCTGTTCTCTCCTCTCTCTTGATTCACTTCTGTTCTCTCCTCTCTGGATGCCCTTTTGTCCACTACTATCTCTGGATGCCCTTCTGTACTTTCCTTTTCCTGGATGCCCTTCTGCTCTCTCCTCTCTATGGATGCCCATCTCTCCTCTTCTCCCTCTGTATGCCCCTCTGTCTTCTCCTTTCTCTGGATGCCCTTCTGTTCTTTTGGCTCTTTAGATTCCCTTCTGTCTTCTCCTCTCTCTGGATGCCATTCTGTTCTCTCCTCAATCCAGAGGCCCTTCAGTCCTCTCTTCTCTCTGGATGCCCTTCTGTTCTCTTCCTTCCCTGGATTCCCTTCTGTCGTATCCTCTCTCTGGATGCCCTCGGTCCTCTTCTCCATCTGGATGCCTTCTCTCTTCTCCTCTTTCCAGATGCCCTTCTGCTCCCTCCTCTTTCTGGATGCCCTTTTGCTCTCTCCTTTCTCTGAATGCCCTTCTGTCTTCTCATCTCTCTGGATTCCCTTATGTTCTCTCCTCTTTCTAGATACCATTCTGTTCTCTCCTCTATCCTGATGCCAGTCTGTCCTCTCTTCTCTCTGGATGCCTTCTGTTCTCTTTTCTCCCTGGAAGCCCTTCTGTCCTCTCCTCTCTCTGGATACCTGTCTGTCCTCTTCTCCATCTGGATGCCTTCTCTCTTCTCGTCTTTCCGGATGCCCTTTTGTTCTCTCCTCTCTCTAGAAGCCCTTCTGTCTTCTCCTTTCTCTGGATGCCTGACAATTCTCTCCTCACTCTGGATACCCTTCTGACTTCTCCTCTTTCTAGATGCCCTTCTGTTCTCTCCTCACACTAGATACAATTCTGTCCTCTCCTCACTCTCGATGCCCTTCTGTCTTTTCATCTCTCCAGACGCCCTTCAGTCCTCTTCTCTCTCAGGATGTCCTTCAGTCTTCTGCTCTCTCTGTTCTCTCCTATTTCTGTATTCTGTACAGTTCTATCATTTCTCTGAATGCCCTTCTGTTCTCCCGTCTCTCGGGATGTCCTTTTTCCTTCTCCTTTATCTGGATGCCCTTCTGTCTTTTCCTTTCTCTGGATGCCTTTCTGTTCTCTACTCTCTCTGTATGCCCTTTTGTCCTCTCTCGCTCTTGATACCCTTCTGTTCTCTCTTCTCTCTGGATGCCGTTCTGTATTCTCCTCACTCTGGATGTCCTATTGTCCTCTTCTCTCTCTGGATGCTCTTTGGTTCGCTCCTCTCTCTGATTGCCCTTCTGTTCTCTTTTCTTTCTGATGCCCTTCTGTCCACTCTACTCTCTGGATGCCCTTCTGTTCTCTTCTCTCCCTGGATTCCCTACTGTCCTCAACTCTCTCTGGTTGCCCATCTGTCCTCTTCTCTATCTGGATGCCTTCTGTCTTCTCCTCTTTCCGGATGCCCTTTTGTTCTCTCCTCTCTCTAGAAGCCCTACTGTTATCTCCTCTCTCTGGATGCACTTCTGTTCTCTCCTTTTTTTACATTCCCTCCTGTCTTCTCCTCTCTCTGGATGCCCTTCTGCTCTCTCCTCTCTCTGAATGCCCTTCTGTCTTCTCCTCTTTCCAGATGCCCTTCTGTAATCTCTTCTCTCTGGATACCCTTCTGTTCTCTCCTCTTTTTACATTCCCTTCTGTTTTCTCCTCTGTCTAGAAAGCGTTCTGTCTTCTCCTCTCTCTGGATGCCCTTCAATTCTCTCCTCTCCTTGGATAACTTTCTGTCTTCTCCTCTCTATGGATGCTGTTCTGTCCTCTTCATTCTCTGGATGTCCTTCAGTCTTCTGCTCTCTCTGGATGCCCTTCTTTTCTCTCCTCTTTCTGGATTCTCTTCTGTTCTCTCATCTCACTTGATGCCTTTCTATTCTCAACTCTCTCAGGATGCCCTTCTGTCTTCTCCTCTCTCCAGATGCCCTAATGCCTTCTCCTCTCGCTGGAAGCCCTTCTATTCTCTCCTCTCTCTGGATGACCATCTGTCTTCTGCTCTTTCTGGATTCTTTACTGTTCTCTTCTCCTCCCTCCTCTTTCTGGATGCCCATCTGTCCTCTTCTCCCTCTGTATGCCCTTCTATCTTCTCCTCTCTCTGGATGCCCTTCTGTTCTCTCCTCTTTTTACATTCCCTTCTGTCTTCTCCTCTCTCTGGATGCCCTTTTGCTCTCTCCTCTCTCTGAATGCCCTTCTGTCTTCTCTTCTCTCTGGACGCCCTTCTGTTCTCTTCACTTTCTAGATAACATTCTGTTCTCTCTTCTATCCAGATACGATTCTGTCCTCTCTTCTCTCTGGATGCCCTTCTGTTCTCTTCTCTCTGGATACACTTCTGTCATCTCCTCTCTCTGGATGGCATTCTGTCTTCTCCTTTCTCTGGATGACTTTCTGTTCTCTCCTCTTTCTGGATGCCCTTTTGTCCACTCCTCTCTCTTGATACCCTTCTGTTCTCTCCTCTCTCCGGATGCCCCTCTGCCTTCTCCTAACTCTGGATGGCTTTCTGTTCTCTCCTGTCTTTGGATGCCCCTCTGTCCTCTCCTCTTTTTGAATGTTCTTCTGCTCCCTCCTCTCTCCGTATGCCCATCTGTCCTGTCCTCTCTCTGAATTCCCTTCTGTCTTCTCCTCTCTCTGGATGCCTTTCTCTTTTTTCCTCATTCTCGATTCCATCCTTGTGTTCTCCTCCCCCTAGATGCACTTCTGTTCTCTCCTCCCTATAGATGCCCTTATGTCCTCTATACTCTCTGGATGCCCTCTGTTTTCACGTCACTACAGATGCCCTTCTGCCCTCTCCTCTTTCTGGATGCCCTTTTGTCTTCTCCTTTCTCCCGATGCCCTTCTGTATTCTCCTCTCTGTGGATGCCCTTGTGTCCTCTTCTCTCTCTGGATGTCCTTCAGTTCTCTCCTCTCTCTGTATGTCCTTATGTTCTCTTCCCTTTCTGATGCTCTTCTGTCCACTCCTCTCTCTGGGTGCCCTTCTGTCTTTTCCTCTCTCCGAATGCCCTTCTGTTCTCTCCTCTCTCACTGGATTCCTTTCTGTCTTCTCATCTCTCTGGATGCTCTTGTTCTCTCCTCTTTCTGGATGACCTTCTGTTCTATCCTCTCTCTTGGATGCCCTTCTGTCTTCTCCTTTTTCTGGATTCCCTCTGTTCTCTCCTCTCTCTTGGATGCCCTTCTGTCTTCTCCTTTTTCTGGATTCCCTTCTGTTCCCTACTCTCTTCGGATGCCCTTCTGTCTTCTCTCTCTGGATGCTTTCCTGCCGTCTCCTCACTTTGGATGCCTTTCTGTTCTCTCCTCTCTCTGGATGCCCTTCTGTCTTATCCTCTTTCTGGAGGCCCTTCTGCTCTCTTCTCTCTCTGTATTCCCTTCTGTCCTCTCTTCTCTCTGGATGGCCATCTGTTCTCTCCTCATTCTGGATTCCCTTCTGTTCTCTTCTCTCTCCAGATGTCCTTCTGTCTTCTCCTCACTCTGGATGCCCTTCTGCTCTCTCCTCTCTCTGTATGCTCTTCTGTCCTCTCCTTTTTCTGGATGCCCTTCTGTTCTCTCCTCTCTCTGGATGTCCCTCTGCCTTCTCCTAACTCTGGATGGCTTTCTGTTCTCTCCTGTCTTTGGATGCACTTCTCTCCTCTCTCTTTATGAATGTTCTTCTGCTCTATCCTCTCTCTGTATGACGATCTGTCCTGTTCTCTCTCGGAATTCTCTTTTGTCTTCTCCTCTCTGTGGATGCCTTTCGGTTCTTTCCTCATTCTTGATTTCCTCTTTGTGTTCTCTTCTCCCTAGATGCACTTCTGTTCTCTCCTCCCTATAGATGCACTTCTGTCCTCTATACTCTCTGGATGCCCTCTGTTTTCACGTCTCTCCAGATGCCCTTCTGTCTCTTGATTCCCTTCAGTCCTCTCCTCTCTCTTGATGCCCTTCTGTCTTCTCCTTTCTCTTGATGCCCTTCAGTTCTCTCCTCTCTATGGATACCCTTGTGTCTTCTCATCTTTCTGGATGCCCTTGTGTTCTCTGTTATCTCTAGATGCCCTTCTGTCCTCTCCCCTTTCTGTATGCCCTTCTGCTCACTTCTCTCCCTGGATGCCCTTCTGTCCTCTCCCCGCTCTGGATGCCCTTCTGTCTTCTCCTTTCTCTGGATGCCCTTCTGTACTCTTCTCTCTCTGGATGCCCTTTTGTCCTCTCCTCTCTCTTGATACCCTTCTGTTTGCTCCTCTCTCTGGATGCCCTTCTGTTCTCTCATATCTCTGGATGCCCTTCTGTCCTCTTTCCTCTCCAGATGCCCTTCTGTCTTCTCCTCTCTCTGGATGCCCTTTTGTTCTTTACTTTCTCTGGATGCCCTTCTGTCTTCTCCTCTCTCTGGATACCACTCTGTTCTCTCCTCATTCTGGATGCCTTGCTATTCTCTCCTCACTCTGAATTCCCTTTTTTTTCTTCACTCTCTGGATTCTTTCCTGGAATCTGGATGTTTTTTTGCTCTCTCCTCTCTCTGGAAGCCCTTCTGTCCTCTCCTCTTTCTGGGTGCCCTTCTGTTCTCTCCTTTGTCCGGATGCCCTTCTGCCTTCTCCTCACTCTGGATGGCTTTCTGTTCTCTGCTCTCTCTGGATGTCCATCTGTCCTGTCCTCTTTATGAATGCCCTTCTGTCTTCTACTCTATCTGAATGCCCGTCTGTCCTCTTCTCCATCTCTTCTTTCCCTTCTCCTCTTTCCTTATGACCTTCTGTTTTCTCCTCTCTCTAGAAGCTGTTCTGTCTTCTCCTCTCTCTGGATGCCCTTCAATTCTCTCCTCTCCCTGGATACCTTTCTGTCTTCTCCTCTCTCTGGATGCTCTTCTGTCCTCTTCATTCTCTGGATGTCTTTCAGTCTTCTTCTCTCTCTGGATGCCCTTCTTTTCTCTCCTCTTTCTGGATTCTCTTCTGTTCTCTCATCTCACTTGATGCCTTTCTATTCTCAACTCTCTCGGGATGCCCTTCTGTCTTCTCCTCTCTCCAGATGCCCTACTGCCTTCTCCTCTCGCTGGAAGCCCTTCTATTCTCTCCTCTCTCTGGATGACCTTCTGTCCTCTGCTCTTTCTGGATTCTTTACTGTTCTCTTCTCTCTAGATGCCCTTCTGTCTTCTCCTTTCTCTGGATGCCCTACAATTCTCTCTATACTCTGGATACCCTTCTGACTTATCCTCTCTCTAGATGACCTTCTGTTCTCTCATCTCACTGGATACAATTCTGTCCTCTCCTCTCTCTGGATGCCCTTCTGTCTTCTCCTCTCTCTGGATGCCCTTCAGTTCTCATCTCTCTCAGGATGTCTTTCAGTCTTCTGCTCTTTCTGGAAGGGCTTCTGTTCTCTACTATTTCTGTATTCTGTCCTGTTCTATCATCTCTTTGGATGCCCTTCTGTTCTCTCTTCTCTCAGGATGTCCTTTGTCCTCTCCTCTCTCTGGATGGCATTCTGTCTTCTCCTTTCTCTGAATGCCCTTCTGTCGTCTCCTCTGGCTGGATTCCCTTTTTGTCTTCTCCTCTCTCTGGATGCCCTTCTGTTCTCTCCTTTTTCTGGATGCCCTTCTCTTCTCTCCTTTCTCTGGATGCCCTTCTGCCTTCTGCTCACTCTAGATGGCTTTTTGTTCTCTCCTCTCTGGATGCCCATCTGTCCTCTCCTCTCTCTGTATACCCTTCTGTATTCTCCTCTGTCTGTATGCCCTTCTGTTCTCTTCTCTCTTTGGATTCTCTTCTGTCTTCTCCTCTCTCTAGATGAACTTCTGTTTTCTCCTCTCTCTGGATTCACTTTTCTCTCCTCTCTCTGAAAGCTCTTCTATCCTCTCCTCTCTCTGAATGCCCTTCTGTACTCTCCTCTTCCTGGATGCCCTTCTGCTCTATCAGCTCTCTGGATGCCCATCTGTCCTCTTCTCTCTCTGCCTCTTCTTCCCTTCTGTCTTTTCCTCTCTCTGGATGCCCTTCAGTTTTCTCCTCTCTTTGGATTCCCTTCTGTCTTCTCTTCTTCCTAGATGCCCTTCTGCTCTCTACTCTCTCTGTATGGCCTTCTGTCTTCTCCTCTCTCTGGATGCCCTTCTGTTTTCTCCTCTCTATAGAAGCCCTTCTGTCTTCTCCTCTCTCTGGATGCCCTTCAATTCTCTCCTCACCCTGGATACCCTTCTGGCAGATCCTCACTCTGGATGCCTGTCTGTTCTCTCTTCTCTCTGGATTCACTTCTGTTCTCTCCTCTCTCTGAATGCCCTTTTGACCTCTACTCTCTCTGGATTCCCTTCTGTCCTCTCCTCTTCCTGGATGCCCTTCTGCTTTCTCCTCTCTCTCTGGATGCCCATCTGTCCTTTTCTTCCTTTGTATGCCCTTCTGTCTTCTTCTCTCTCTGAATGCCCTTCTGTTCTCTCTGCTCTTTAGATTCCCTTCTGTTTTCTCCTCTCTCTGGATGCCCTTCTGCTCTCTCCTCTCTCTGAATGCCCTTCTGTCTTCTCCTCTCTCATGATGCCCTTATGTTCTCTCCTCTCTCTAGATACCATTCTGTTCTCTCCTCTATCCAGATGCCCTTCTGTCCACTCTACTCTCTGGATGCCCTTCTGTTCTCTTCTCTCCCTGGATTCCCTACTGTCCTCAACTCTCTCTGGTTGCCCATCTGTCCTCTTCTCTATCTGGATGCCTTGTCTCTTCTCCTCTTTCCGGATGCCCTTTTGTTCTCTCCTCTCTCTAGAAGCCCTACTGTTATCTCCTCTCTCTGGATGCACTTCTGTTCTCTCCTTTTTTTACATTCCCTCCTGTCTTCTCCTCTCTCTGGATGCCCTTCTGCTCTCTCCTCTCTCTGAATGCCCTTCTGTCTTCTCCTCTTTCCAGATGCCCTTCTGTAATCTCTTCTCTCTGGATACCCTTCTGTTCTCTCCTCTTTTTACATTCCCTTCTGTTTTCTCCTCTGTCTAGAAAGCGTTCTGTCTTCTCCTCTCTCTGGATGCCCTTCAATTCTCTCCTCTCCTTGGATAACTTTCTGTCTTCTCCTCTCTATGGATGCTGTTCTGTCCTCTTCATTCTCTGGATGTCCTTCAGTCTTCTGCTCTCTCTGGATGCCCTTCTTTTCTCTCCTCTTTCTGGATTCTCTTCTGTTCTCTCATCTCACTTGATGCCTTTCTATTCTCAACTCTCTCAGGATGCCCTTCTGTCTTCTCCTCTCTCCAGATGCCCTAATGCCTTCTCCTCTCGCTGGAAGCCCTTCTATTCTCTCCTCTCTCTGGATGACCATCTGTCTTCTGCTCTTTCTGGATTCTTTACTGTTCTCTTCTCCTCCCTCCTCTTTCTGGATGCCCATCTGTCCTCTTCTCCCTCTGTATGCCCTTCTATCTTCTCCTCTCTCTGGATGCCCTTCTGTTCTCTCGTCTTTTTACATTCCCTTCTGTCTTCTCCTCTCTCTGGATGCCCTTTTGCTCTCTCCTCTCTCTGAATGCCCTTCTGTCTTCTCTTCTCTCTGGACGCCCTTCTGTTCTCTTCACTTTCTAGATAACATTCTGTTCTCTCTTCTATCCAGATACGATTCTGTCCTCTCTTCTCTCTGGATGCCCTTCTGTTCTCTTCTCTCTGGATACACTTCTGTCATCTCCTCTCTCTGGATGGCATTCTGTCTTCTCCTTTCTCTGGATGACTTTCTGTTCTCTCCTCTTTCTGGATGCCCTTTTGTCCACTCCTCTCTCTTGATACCCTTCTGTTCTCTCCTCTCTCTGGTTGACCTTCTGTATTCTTCTCTCTCTGGATGCCCTTGTGTCCTCTTCTCTCTCTGGATGCCCTTCAGTTCACTCCTCTCTCTCTTTATGCCCTTATGTTCTCTTCTCTTTCCGATGCCCTACTGTCCACTCCTCTCTCTGGATGCCCTTCTGTCTTTTCCTCTCTCCGAATGCCCTTCTGTTCTCTCCTCTCTCTGGATTCACTTCTGTTCTCTCCTCTCTCTGGATGCCCTTTTGTCCTCTACTCTCTCTGGATTCCCTTCTGTCTTCTCCTCTTCCTGGATGCCCTTCTGCTCTCTGCTCTCTCCTATCTCTGGATGCCCATCTGTCCACTTCTCACTCTGTATGACCTTCTGTCTTCTCCTCTCTCTGGATGCCCTTCTGTTGACTCAGCTCTTTAGAATCCCATCTGTCTTCTCCTCTCTCTAGATGCCCTTCTACTCTCTCCTCTCTGTGAATGCTCTTCTGTCTTCTCTCTCTGGATGCCCTTCTGTTCTCCTCTATCTGGATGCTGTTCAGTCCCCTTCTCTCTCAGGATGTCCTTCAGTTTTCTGCTCTCTCTGGATGGGATTCTGTTCTCTCCTCTTTCTGTATTCTCTCCTGTTCTATCATCTCTCTGGATGTCATTCTGTTCTATCTTCTCTCTGGATGTCCTTTTGTCCTCTCCTCTCTCTGGATGCCCTTCTGTCCTCTGCTCTTTCTCTATTCTCTACTGCTATCTTCTCTCTAGATACCTTTCTGTCTTCTCCTTTCTCTGGAAGCCTCACAATTTTCTTCTCACTCTGGATACCCTCCTGCCTTCTACTCTCTCTAGATGAACTTCTGTTTTCTCCTCTCACTGGATAGAATTCTGTCCTCTCCTCTCTCTCAATGCCGTTCTGTCTTCTCCTCTCTTCGGATGCCCTTCTGCCTTTTCCTCTCTCTGGATGCTCTTCTGTTCTCTCCTCTTATTACATTCCCTTCTGTCTCCTCCTCTCTCTGGATGCCCTTCTGTCTTCTCCTCTCTCTGGATACCCTTCTGTTCTCTCCTCTTTCTAGGTACCATTCTGTTCGCTCTTCTATCCAGATGCCATTCTGTCCTCTCTTCTCTCTGGATGCCCTTCTGTTCTCTTCTCTCTGGATTCCCTTCTGTCCTCTCCTCTGTCTGGATGCCCTTCTGTCTTCTCCTTTCTCTGGATGACTTTCTGTTCTTTCCTCTCTCTGGATGCCCTTTTGTCCTATCCTCTCTCTTGATACCCTTTTTCTTCTTCTCTCTCTGGATGCCTTTCTGTTCTCTCCTCTCTCTGGATGCCCTTCTGTCCTCTCCTCTCTCTGGATGCCCTTCTGTCTTCTCCTCTATCCGGATGCCGTTCAGTCCCCTTCTCTCTCAGGATGTTCTTCAGTTTTCTGCTCTCTCTGGATGGGATTCTGTTCTCTCCCCTTTCTGTATTCTCTCTTGTTCTATCATCTCTCTTGATGCCATTCTGTTCTATCTTCTCTCTGGATGTCCTTTTGTCCTCTCCTCTCTCTGGATGCCCTTCTGTCCTCTGCTCTTTCTCTATTCTCTACTGCTATCTTCTCTCTAGATACCTTTCTGTCTTCTCCTTTCTCTGGATGCCTCAAAATTTTTTTCTCACTCTAGATACCCTCCTGCCTTCTACTCTCTCTAGATGAACTTCTGTTTTCTCCTCTCACTGGATACAATTCTGTCCTCTCCTCTCTCACAATGCCGTTCTGTCTTCTCCTCTCTCCGGATGCCCTTCTGCTCCCTCCTCTCTCTGGATGGCCATCTGTCCTCTTCACCCTCTGTATGCCCTTCTGTCTTTTCCTCTCTCTGGATGCCCTTCTGTTCTCTCCTCTTATTACATTCCCTTCTGTCTTTTCCTCTCTCTGGATGCCCTTTTGCTCTCTCCTCTCTCTGAATGCCCTTCTGTCTTCTCCTCTCTCTGGAGGCCCTTCTGTTCTCTCCTCTTTCTAGATACCATTCTGTTCTGTCCTCTATCCAGATGCCATTCTGTCATCTCTTCTCTCTGGATGCCCTTCTGTTCTCTTCTCTCTGGATGGCCTTCTGTCCTCTCCTCTTCGTGGATACCCGTCTGTCCTCTTCTCCATCTGGATGCCTTATTTCTACTCTTCTTTCCGGATGCCCTTCTGGTCTCTCCTCTCTCTAGAAGCCCTTCTGTCTTCTCCTCTCTCTGGATGCCCTTCTGCTCCCTTCTCTCTCTGGATGGCCATCTGTCCTCTTCTCCCTCTGTATGCCCTTCTGTCTTCTCCTCTCTCTGGATGCCCTTCTGCTCCCTCCTCTCTCTGGATGGCCATCTGTCCTCTTCTCCCTCTGTATGCCCTTCTGTCTTCTCCTATCTCTGGATGCCCTTCTGTTCTCTCCTCTTTCTAGACACCATTCTGTTCTCTCTTCTATCCAGATGCCATTCTGTCTTCTCTTCTCTCTGGATGCCCTTCTGTTCTCTTCTCTCAGGATACCCTTCTGTCCTCTCCTCTGTCTGGATGCCCTTCTGTCTTCTCTTTCTCTGGATGACTTTCTGTTCTCTCTTCTCTGGATGCCCTTTTGTCCTCTCGTCTCTCTTGATACACTTCTGTCTTCTTCTCTCTCTGGATGCCCTTGTGTTCTCTTTTCTCTCTGGATGCCCTTCTGTCTTCTACTCTCTCTAGAAGCCCTTCTGTTCTCTCCTCTCTCTGTATGCCCTCCTGTCTTCTCCTCTCTCTGGATGCCATTCCGTCCCCTTCTCTCTCAGGATGTCCTTCAGATTTCTGCTCTCTCTGGATGGGCTTCTGTTTTCTCCTTTTTCTGTATTATCTCCTGTTCTATCATCTCTCCGGATGCACTTCTGCTCTCTCTTCTCTCGGGATGTCCTTCTGTCCTCTCCTATGTCTGGATGCCCTTCTGACCTCTGCTCTTTCTGTATTCTCTACTGTTCTCTTCTCTCTAGATGCCCTTCTGTATTCTCCATTCTCTGGATGCCTGACAATTTTCTCATCTCTCTGGATGCTCTTCTGTCTTCCCCTTTCTCTGTATGCCCTTCTGTTCTCTCCTCTCTCTGGATTCCCTTCTGTCTTCTCCTCTCTCTGGATGCCCTTCTGTTCTCTCCTCTCTCTGGATGCCCTTCTGTTCTCTCCTCTCTCTGGATGAGCTTGTGTCCTCTTCTCCCTCTGGATGCCCTTCTGTATTCTCCTCTCTCTAGATGCCATTCTGTTAAGTCCTCTCATTGGATGCAAGTCTGTCCTCTCCTCTCTCTGGATGGCCTTCTGTCTTCTCCTCTTTCCGGATGCCGTTCAGTCCCCTTCTCTCTCAGGATGTCCTTCAGTTTTCTGCTCTCTCTGGATGGGCTTCTGTTCTCTCTTCTTTCTGTATTCTCTCCTTTTCTATCATCTCGCTGGATGCCCTTCTGTTCTCTCTTCCCTCGGGATGTCCTTTTGTCCTCTCCTCTCTCTGGTTGCCCTTCTGTCCTCTCCTCTTTCTGTATTCTCTACTGCTCTCTTCTCTCTAGATACCCTTCTGTCTTCTCCTTTCTCTGGATGCCTCACAATTTTCTTCTCACTCTGGATACCCTTCTGCCTTCTCCTCTCTATAGATGCCCTTCTGTTCTCTCCTCTCACTCAATACAATTCTGTCCTCTCCTCTCTCTCAATGCCCTTCTGTTCTCTCCTCTTTTTACATTCCCTTCTGACTTCTCCTCTCTCTGGATGCCCTTTTGCTCTACCCTCTCTGAATGCCCTTCTTTCTTCTCCTCTCTCTGGAGGCCCTTCTCTTCTCTCCTCTTTCTAGATACCATTCTCTTCTCTCCTCTACCCAGATGCCATTCTGTCGTCTCTTCTCTCTGGATGCCCTTCTGTTCTCTTCTCTCTGGATGGCCTTCTGTCCTCTCCTCTTCCTGGATACCCGTCTGTCCTCCTCTCTATCTGGATGCCTTCTCTCTTTTCTTTCCGGATGCTGTTCCGAGACCCTCCGTGTCCCCTTCACCCACAAAAGAGTCACGTGAGGCAGTGTTCGGGTGGTTACCACAACGATGCTTTATTCTTGTATCAGCAGAAGTGGAAAGATGGAAATCCCAGAAAAGGCACTGCTTAAATACACCCTAGAGTGACGTGTTCACTTCTGATTGGCTGTTCACTCATTACCCATAATATGCCCCAGGATGAGCAGTAACTTCAGCGTGCTTTTTGCCCTTTGCACCTGCGCAGTCAGTTGTTTGCTAGTGGGAGGACAGGATGCCCGCGCCATCTTGGAATGACAAATGCTGTGACACGGCTCCCAACATCTCCCCCTATCTATTTATTTAAGATGGAACAACCTATTGCCTATCAAGCACAGCACCAAGTCAGTGAGGGAAAGCAGAGGCCTGATCCCCTGTGCAAAATGAGATATTGTAATGGGTTTACTTCCCATACCCATCTCGATGCCTTCTGACGAGGAAAGGGTGCCTCCACCCTGGGGTGCCACCAGGGGAGGTTTCTTGGCATCAAACATTTGTGCAATCAGGCATACTTTCGGGAAATCTATCCACACTCATGGAACATTCCCTGTCGAGTACCCACGTGCAACACCTCTAGATATTCAGGTACCACAGTTATTCAGGCAAGGGCTGGCTAGACTTAGACCTCTCATCGACCCAGTGCAATGGTCTGACCCTTGGGGTGCATTGACTGAGGGTCTCAGTCATCAGCTACTTTCTTAGACTAGATAGCCAAGTTTCAGAGAGAGATGCTTGCTCAAGGCTACGAGTGCTTTGGCGATAGCGACCTGGTTACGTTTTTGTTGGGCTCTGAGCTTGCAGACCAATCATAAAATGAACACTAATCCACAACATAGGGCTGCACCAAACAGGCCTATCCCCACCCTTTAAGAGAGAAGGAAAAGGCAGAGGTAAGCCAAGAAGTAAAATCACCAGGGGTAACAGGGTCCACTCATGTTCCATTAAGGCTTGAAATCTGGATCTGCAATTGCTGCTGCATCTTGTCCAGCTCCCTAGTACACTTCCCTTGTAAATAAGCAGAAAGATTATGGCTTTGTATAAATGTATCATTCATAAATCTCAGAAGTGTAATACCTAGATGTGGGGTTGCTGACACACAGCTCATTTGAACCACATCTGTGAGCTGCTCCACATGGGCTTAGAGCAAATCAACTCTCTGATTGACCAACAGGGTGCCTGATGCCAGGTATGCATCCACTTTCTGTAGAATGGTCAAAGCCTCAGAGGTCTTTTCTGAAATTTGATTAACAACAGTAGCTGCTGTAACTTTATTAATCATGCCTGTGCCAGCTCTCACAGCTGCAGCTGCAGAGTGGCTGCAGTAATGCCAAAGTCTCTTTTATGTATCAATAATGATGTAGTAGGGAAAGTTTCAGGATCAGCTTCTACAGGGATGGCCACAAAGGTAGGCACGTGCACAACCAAGGCTAGCTCTAGTGATCCATTCCAGCATTGTGCCAAAAGGCATGTAACATTCTTACAGTCCAAGATATCAGTATTATTTTGAAAGTTGGATAACATAAAGAAAAATGGGGGATCCATACACACCGACACGGGTTGTGAAGATGCATTCCTAAACACCTTATTAATTTTAATGTTATTCAAATGGCTAGAGATAGTAGATCGTGTAGCTGAAACATTTTGTACTTCATGAAATATACCATTCAACAAGACAAAGGCAGATACACTATTTTTAACATTCTAAACAGTGGCTACAACACATAATTTAATTGTGTTGAAGCAGGGTAAACTCAAGAAAATACACATATGATTTAATTACATATACTGTCTTCTCAATAGATGAGGCATCTATAAATATAGTAAATATAGCAAACATCTTTTCTATGGTCTGCATGCATAGTAAATTTTAGGAAATATAAAAGCATGTATAGAGAGAAACTGTACCATATGATTATCAAATTTGTCTAAAATGTTTGTCATGTAATAGGCCAAATTTAATAATTAAATAACCAATTCAATTATTATGTGGAATAAAGAATAAACCTTTTATCTAAAATGTTTTTAGGATTTTATCATATAACTTTTATTTGTAAATGAAGAAAGACAAATCCATATTAATGGTTTCTTTTGTCAAAGGGCTGTTGTGGACATATGAGTAGTAATAACACAAACAGCCAACAATTTATTATAGTCTATATAATTTATCTGTTGATAAATAACAGCTTACTTTATATTCAGCAAAGCTATCTGTCTTTTATTAGTTAATTGTTAAGGGGAATTAGGACTTGCATCTCTTTGAAAATATCAAACAGAGGTTTAAATCCTCCTATGGTAAGCTTAAGATGAGGTTTTAGCCAATTAATATCTCTAAACAACTTTTAAAAATCACTAAGAGCAAATCAAGATTAAAAGTAAACCATTTTCTTTTTGCATGTACACTCACAAGCCAGAAGATGGCGTTAGATCCCCACCACAAATGGTTGTGAGCCACCATGTGGTTGCTAGGAATTGAACTCAGGACCTCTGGAAGAGCAGTCAGTGCTCTTAACCACTGAGCCACCTCTTCAGCCCCTTCTATCTATTTTTATTAGAATTTTCTGTGTCACAATCTAATTAGGATATAACTGAGGTCTCAAAAATTGAAAGACACTGTTTTTGAATCTTTTTTGGAGCAACAAGTACTCTAAAATTTTTTTTTTCTTTAAAGCTCGTTATATTGGAGCAAAGGCTTGCGGAAAAAACTTTTTTAGAGAAATCCACTAATAAAGTATCACACAACGAATAATATACACTAAAAGATTTAACCTCTTAATTTTTTGTATTAAAGCAATAACAATATTTATATATATAAAATGTAAAACAATTAACCATTATCTGAAGCAATTATTTTAACAAATATCGCTTCACAGGCTCTTAAAAATTATGAATAAATTTACTGCCTGTAAACCTCTCACCTTTACTAGAAAGGTAAAGGGATGGTATAAAAACATCTTTTATATCTGTAATAATTCTATAGGCATTTACTGAAATGGCAGCTGGAGTAGGCAAGTTAGGCTGTATAAATCTTAAATTTGAACTTTATTTTGGATTAATTTAATAACCAATCTTTTTTAGTCCAATGAATATATCGGATAAAAGCCAACCTTATTCTCTAACAATTGTTACATATATTAGAGGAATCCAAAGCATCTCATTTTTAACAACTTTGAATATAAAGGAATTAAAACAATTTGAACGATAATTTATCAGCAGGTACAGTTATACTCATGGAGAAAAGTAGGCATAATTTTAATGTCTCCAGCTTAATCATAACTTTTAGCCCACAGACTGTTGTAAAGTCTTTGGGTCTTAGATTTATCCCTCTTCTCACAAGAAACAATGAAGACAAAAGACGAATTCTGGTAAACACATTTCTAGGACCTGGTTGTGAAGATCCAGAACAAAAGGGATGCTTAGCACCTGAGCTTCTGCATTGTCTTAATTCAAATGTAAATGCGCTTAACCTCCCTCTGGCCTGTTCTCTGAGGCTTGGCTAGGCCTGAACTGTGCGATTTTGACTTTAACTTTAACTTCAAACCTTAAATTTAAACTGTAAACTTTAAAAAGACACGTGTTGTATCTTTTCTCTATAAACATAAGCAAATCAAAAATTTTCAAACTCTCGGTTGAACTACCAACTGTGGCCAATGGAATATTAGCAGTTTAACTATGTTTTAAAGCCTCTTTTGTAATATTAGAGTATAACCATATTTTTGAGAAACAAAATAAATCTTTACGATGTAAGCAATCTATTTTCTCTAAAATCAATACCAAGTAGATTACCTTTATGCTATAAAGTTTTGCTGCCACAAAACAAAGTGTAAAATTTAATGGAAAACTTGTAGCATTATATAACTCAGGCTGTTGGCCGGTGCGCCTGAGGACGGGCAACCTAGTAACACTCAATAGCTCTAAACAATGGCAGCACTGCCGAATTTGAATGTACTGGCATGGGAACAGGCCAAGATCTAACTATGGCCCATAGTGGTATACTTATCCCCAAATCGAACATCAGTATCAGGAGAATCAGAGCCGTAATCTTGCAATCTAGCTTCATTCTTCACAATCTGCACCAGCTACATAAGGACCCAAATAGGATTGTCTTCACCTGTGGAATAAGCACAAACATCTCCCCTCCCTGGGCCACAACAGGCTCTCAGCCAATCTTGTAGCCTCTTGTTCCTATGAAGGACAATGGCTGCACAGCATTCAGCTGTGGCATTTTCAAAGATCATCTGTTATATCCCTGGCATTGTTTGCTCTGGTTCCCCAAAGATTCTGCCATAAAGGTGAGTCCTTTTGTCCTCCACTCTCTCTCCACCAACCTGTAGAGCGTCCTTAACCTTAACAGGCTCTGCAGTAGCCCTTGTTTCTTTTGAGTACTCCTTTCTTTCTCCTGGCTCTTTGGACTTATCTGTTTCTCCAGGCTCTTTGGCCTGATCCCCAGGCTCTTTGGCCTGATCTCCAGGCTCTTTGGCCTGATGCCAGCTAACATGCCCTGTTTCTGATAGCCTGGAGCAGACCTCTCTTGAAACTTCTTGACATGCCCTAATAGCTGTGCTGCGGGCTGGATCCTCACAACACAAATAAGCTAAAAGTGAAAACAACACAAGCAAAAGGCCAACTACTGTAGTGGTGGCAATGGGTGAATATTTGCTCGCAATGAAGGCTTCCACCCCAAGCATACCTCTCAGAGATGTACCTTGATCCTGTAGTCTTTTAACAAGCCCCAAATCTTGGGGGGGGGTCTCTCCGTGGTGCCTTGAAGTTCTCTCTCTCTGAATGCCCTTCTGCTCTCTCCTCACTCTGAATTCCCTTTTTGTATTCTCCTCTGTCTGGATTCCTTTCTGTACTCTTCACTCTCTAGATGCACTTCTGTCTTCTATTCTCACTAGATGCCCTCTGTTCTCTCATCTCTCAAGACGCCCTTATGTCCTCTCCTCTCTCTTGATTCCTCTCAGTCCTCTAGTCTCTCTGAATGGCCTTCTGTTTTCTATTTTCTCCCGATACCCTTCTGTCTTCTCCTCTTTCTGAATGCCCTTGTGTTCTCTGCTCTCACTAGATGCCCTTCTGTTGTCCCCTCTCTCTGGATGTCCTTCTGTTCACTTCTCTCCCTGGATGCCCTCTGTCCTCTCCTCTGTCTTGATACCCTTCTGTTCTCTCCTCTCTCTGGATGCCCTCTAAGACACTGTCCAAGTTAGAGTGCCTGGGATCCCTGCTTCCTCTGGGTTCTTGGAGGTTGGGGACAGAGATGCCACCCAAGATCTGCTCAGTGCACTGGCCCAGAACGGAAGGAACCAGTGTTCCTGGCCAGGAGTGACTTCCTTGGTCCTTTTTAGTTTCCAGTTACTCCCAGTTTAGGGCGGGCCCTGCTGTCTGCTTACCTAAGATACTGCCTGAGTTAAAGACCCTGGGATCCCTGCTTCCTCTGGGTTCTTGAAGGTTGGGGGCAGAGATGCCACCTAAGATCTGCTCAGTGCTCTGGCCCAGACCAGAAGGAACCAGTGTTCCTGGCCAGGAGTGACTTCCTTGGTCCTTTTAGTTTCCAGTTACTCCCAGTTTAGGGCGGGCCCTGCTGTCTGCTTACCTAAGATACTGCCTGCATTAGAGAACCTGGGATCCCCTCTTCCTCTGGGTTCCAGGAGGTTGGGGGCAGAGCTGCCACACTAGATCTGCTCAGTGATCTGGCCCAGACCAGAAGGACCTCTCCTCAATTTCAATTCGCTTCAGTCCTCTCCTATCTCTGGATGACCTTCTGTCTTCTCCTTTCTCCTGATGCCCTTCTGTCTTCTCCTTTTTCTGGATGAACTTGTGTTCTATGCTCTCTCTAGATGCCCTACTGTCCTCTCCTCTCTCTGGATACCCTTCTGTTCACTTCTATCCCTGGATGCCCTTCTGCCATCCTCCTCTCCGGATGACCTTCTGTCTTCTCCTCTCTCTGGGTGCCCTTCTGCACTCTCCTCTCTCTGGATGCCCTTCTCTTCTCTCCTCTCTCTAGATGCCCTTCTGTCCTCTATTCTCTCTGGATGCCCTTATGTTTTCTATTCTCTAGAGATGCTCTTCTGTGCTCTTCTCTTTCTGGATGCCCTTTCGTCCTCTCCTCTCTCTGGATGCCCTTATGTCTTCTCTTCTCTCCCTATGCCTTTTTGTTCCCTTCTGTCTATAGATGCCATTCTGTCATCTCCTCTCTCTGAATTTCGGAAAATTTTCTCCTCACTCTGGATACCCTTCTGTCTTCTCCTCTCTCTTTATGCCCTTCTGTTTTCTCCTCGCACTGGATGCAGTTCTGTCCTCTCCTCACTCTGGATGCCCTTCTGTCTTCTCTCTCTGGATGCCCTTAAGTCCTCTTCTCTCTTCAGTCTTCTACTCTAGCTAGATGGCTTTCTGTTCTTTCCACTATTTGGATTCTCTCCTGTTCTATCATCTCTTAGGATGCCCTTCTTTTCTCTCCTCTCTCTGGATGCCCTTTTGTCCTCTCCTCTCTCTTGATACCCTTCTATTCTCTCATCTCTCTGGACTGCCCTTCTATTCTCTAATCTCTCTGGATGTCGTTGTGTCCCTATTATCCCTCTGGATGCCCTTCTGTTCTCTTCTCATTCCCGGATTCCATTCTGTCCACTACTCTCTCTGGATGCCCTTCTGTCATCTCCTCTTTCTGGATGCCCTTCTGTTCTCTCCTCTCCCCGGATGCCCTTCTGCCTTCTTCTCAGTATGGATGGCTTTCTGTTGTCTCCTCTTTATGGATGCCCATCTGTCCTGTCCTCTATCTGAATGCCCTTTTGTCTTCTCTTCTCTCTGGATGTCTTTTGGTTTCTCTCCTCATTCTCGATTACCTCTTTGTGTTCTCCTCTCTCTGGATGCCCTTCTGTTCACTCCTCTCTCTAGATGCCCTTCTGTCCTCTCATCTACTTGGATGCCCTCTGTTCTCTCGTCGCTCCAGATGCCCTTCTGTCCTCTCCTCTCTCTTGATTTCCTTCAGTCCTCTCCTCTCTGGATGCCCTTCTGTCTTCTCCTTTCTCCCGATGCCCTTCTGTTCTCTCCTCTCTATGGATGCCCTTCTGTCTTCTCCTCTCTCTGGATGCCCTTCTGTTCTCTGCTCTCTCTAGATGCCCTTCTGTCCTCTCCTCTCTCTGGATGACCTTCTGTTCACTTTTCTCCTGGATGCCCTTCTGTCCTCTCCCCTCTCCAGATGCCCTTCTGTCTTCTCCTTTCTCTGGATGACTTTCTGTACTCTCCTCTCTCTGGATGCCCTTCTGTATTCTCCTCTCTCTGGATGACCTTCTGTTCTCTCATCTTTCTGGATGCTCTTCTGTTCTCTCCTCTCTCCTGATGCCCTTCTGTCTTCTCCTCTCTCTGGATGACCTTCTGTTCTCTCCTTTCTCCGGATGCCCTTCTGTGTTCTCCCCTCTCGATGCCCTTCTGCTCGCTCCTTTCTCTGGATGTCCTTCTGTCTTCTCCTCTCTCTGGATGCCCATCTGTCTTCTCCTCTCTCTGGAGGCCATTCTGCTCTCTCCTCTCTGGACGCCCTTCTGTTCTCTCCTCAATCTGGATGCCCTGCTATTCTCTCCTCTCTCTGGATGCCCTTCTGGTATCTCCTCACTCTGAATTTTTGTTTTCTCCTCTCTCTGGATTCCCTTCTGTACACTCCTCTCTTTGGATGCCCTTCTTTCCTCCCCTCTCTGTGGATACCCTTCTGTTCTCTTCTCTCACTAGATGCCCTTCTGTTCTCTCCTCTATCCAGATGCCCTTCTGTATTTTCCTCCCTCTGAATGGCCTTCTATTCTCTTTTTATGGATACCCATCTCTCCTCCCCTCTATCTGGATGCCCTTCTGTCCTCTCCTCTCTCTGTATGCCCTTCTGTTCTCTCCTCTCCCTGGATTCACTTCTGATCTCTCCTCTCTCTGTATGCCCTTTTGTCCTCTCCTCTCTCTGGATGCCCTTCTGTCCTCTCCTCTTCCTGTATGCCCTTCTGCTCTCTCCTCCCTCTGGATGCCCAACTGTCCTCTTCTCTCTGTATGCTCTTCTGTCTTTGACTCTCATTGAATGGCCTTCTGTTCTCTCCTCTCTTTAGGTTCCCTTCTGTCTTATCCTCTCTCTGGATGCCCTTCTGCTCTTTCCTCTCTCTGGATCCGCTTCTGTTCTCTCTGAATGCACTTTTGTCTTCTCCTTTCTCTGGGTTCTCTTCTGTTCTCTCCTCTCTCTGGATGTCCTTCTGTCCTCCCCTCTCCTGGACGCCATTCTCTTGTCCCCTCTCTCTAGATGCCTTTCTGTTCTCTCCTCTATCCATATGCCCTTCTGTCCTCTCTTCTCCATGGATGCACTTCCTTTCTTTTCTCTCCCCGATGGCCTTCTGTCCTCTCCTCTCTCTGGATGCAGGTCTGTCATCTTCTCCATCTGGAGGCCTTCTCTCTTCTCCTCTTCCTGGAATCTCTTCTGTTCTCTCCTCTCTCTAGAAGCCATTCTGTCTTCTCCTTTCTCTGGACGCCCTTCAATTCTCCTCACCCTGTATACCCTTCTGTCGTCTCCTCTCTCTGGCTGCCCTCCTGTTCTCTCATTATTGTGGATGCTCTTCTGTTCTCCCTTCTCTCCGGATGCCCTTCTGTCTTCTCCTCTCTCTGGATGCCCTTCTGCTCTCTCCTCTCTCTGGATGCCAATCATTTCTCTCCTCCCTCTGGATGCCTTTCTGTCTTCTCCTGTCTCTTGATGCCCTTCTGTTCTCTCCTCTCTCTGGATGCCCTTCTTTCCTCTCCTCTTTCTTGATGCCCTTCTGTTCTCTCCTCTATCCGGATGCCCATCTGCCTTCTCCTCACTCTGGATGGCTTTCTGTTCTCTCCTCTCTCTGGATCCCTTTTGTCCTCTCCGCTCTCTGGATGGCCTTCTGCTCTCTCCTCTCTCTGGATATCCTTCTTTCCTCTCCTCTCTCTGGATGCTGTTCTGTCGTCTTCTCTCTATGGATCCCTTTCTGTTCTCTCCTCTCTCTGGATTCCCTTTTTGTCTTCTCTTCTCTCTGGATGCCCTTCTCTTCTTTCCAGTCTCTAGATGCCCTTCAGTCCTCTATTCTCTCTGGATGCCTTTCTTTTCTCTCGTCTCTCTGGATGCCCTTCTGTGCTCTCCTCTCTCTGGATGCCCTTCTGTCTCTTTTGTCTCTGGATGCCCTTCAGACATCTTCTCTCTCTGGATATCCTTCAGTCTTCTGCTCTCTCTGGAATGCCTTCTGTTCTCTCCTCTTCCTGGATTCTCTCCTGCTCTCTCATCTTTATGGATACAACTCTGTCTTCTCCTCTCTCTAGATGCCCTTCTGTTCTCTCCTCTCTCTTGATGCCCTTCTGTTCTCTCCTCTCTCTGGATGCCCTTCTGTTCTCTCCTTTCTCCGGATGCCCTACTCTCTTCTCCTCTCTCTGGATGCCGTTCTACTCTCTCCTCTCTCTGGATTTCCTTCTGTCCTCCCTCTCTCTTTATGCCCTTCTGTTCTCTCCTCTCTCTAGATGCCCTTCTGTTCTCTCCTCTATCTAAATACCCTTCTGTCTTCTCCTGTCTCTGTATGGTATTCTGTACTCTTTTCTGTGGATGCCCTTCTGTCCTCTCCTCTCTCTACATACCCTTCTGCTCTCTCTTCTTTCTGGCGGCCATGCTGTCCTCTCCTATCACTGGATGCCCTTCTGTCTTCTACTATCTCCCAATGCCCTTCTGTCTTTTCCTCTTTCTGGATGCACTTCTCTTCTCTGCTCTCTCTAGATGCCTTTCTGTCCTCTCCTCTCTCTAGATGCCCTTCTGTCTTCTCCTACATCTTGATGGCTTTCTCTTCTCTCCTCTCTCTGGATCCGTTCTATCCTCTCCTCTCTCTCGAGGGCCTTCTTCACTCTCCTCTCTCTGGATGCCCTTCTGTTCTCTCCTCTCTCTGGATGCCCATCTGTTGTCTTCACTTTCTGGATGCCATTCTGTTCTCTCCTCTCTCTGGATGCCCATCTGTCCTCTTCACTTTCTGGATGCCCTTCTCTTCTCTCCTCTCTCTAGATGCCATTCAGTCCTCTATTCTCTCTGGATGCCTTTCTTTTCTCTCGTCTCTCTGGATGCCCTTCTGTGCTCTCCTCTCTCTAGATGGCCTTCTGTACTCTCCTCTCTCTGGCTGCCCTTCTGTCTTCTCTATCCCTATGCCATTCTGTTCTCTTTTCTCTCCTGATGTTCTTCTGTCTCTCCTCTCTCTGGATGCCTGACAATTTTCTTTTCACACTGGATACCCTTCTGTCTTCTCCTCTCTCTAGATGCCCTTCAGTTCTCTCTTCTCACTGGATCCCATTCTGTGCTCTCCTCTCTCTGGATGTCCTTCTATCCTCTCCTCTCTCAGGATGCCCTTCTGTCATCCCCTCTCTCTGGATGCCCTTCTGTTCTCTCCTCTCTCCAGATGCCCTTCTGTCTTCTTCTCTCTATATATGCCCTGTGTTCTCTCCTCTCTCTGAATGCCCTTCTGTTCTCTCCTATCTCTGGATTCTCAGCTGTCTTCTCCTCTCTATGGATGCCCTTCTGTTCTCTCCTCTTTCTTGATGCCCCTCTGTGCTCTCCTCTATCTGCATGCCCTTATTTTCTCTCCTCTCTTTAGATGCCCTTGTGGTCTCTCCTCTATCTAGATGCCCATCTCTCTTCTCCTGCTTCTGATGGCATTCTGTACTCTTTTCTGTGGATGCCCTTCCGTCCTCTCCTCTCTCTGCATGCCCTTCTGCTCTCTATTCTCTCTGGCGGCCATTCAGTCATCTCCTCTCTCTGGATGCCATTCTGTCTTCTACTATCTCCCAATGCCCTTCTGTTTTTTCCTCTTTCTGGATGCACTTCGGTTCTCTGCTCTCTGTAGATGCCCTTCTGTCCTCTCTACTCTCTGGATGCCCTTCTGTTCTCTTCTCTCCCTGGATGCCCTTCTATCATCTCCTTTCTCAGGATTTCCGTCTGTCCTCTTCTCCATCTAGATGCCTTCTCTCTTCTCCTTTTTCCGGATGCCCTTCTGTTCTCTCCACTCTGTGGAAGCTATTCTGTCTTCTCCTCTCTCTGGATGCCCTTCTGTTCTCTCCTCTCTCTAGATGCCCTTCTGTTTTCTCCTCTATCTAGATGCACTTCTGTGTTCTCCTCTCTCTGTATGGCCTTCTGTACTCTTTTGTATGAATGCCCTTATGTTCTCTCTTCTCTATGGATGCCCATCTGCTCTCTCTTTTCTCTGGAGGCCATTCTGTCCTCTCCTCTCTCTGGATGAACTTCTGTCTTCTCCTATCTCCCAATGCCCTTCTGTCTGCTCCTCTTTCTGGATACCCTTCTGTTCTCTGCTCTCTCTACATGCCCTTCTGTCCTCTATTCTCTGTGGATGCCCTTATGTTCGCTCCTCTCTCTGGATGTTCTTCTGTCTTCTCCACTCTCTGGAAACCATTTCAATCTCTACTCTCTCTGGATGCCCATCTTTATTCTCCACTCTCTGGATGCCCTTCTGTTCTCTCCTCTCTGTGGATGCCTTTCTTTCTTCTCCTCTCTCTGGATGCCCTATGTTCTCTCCTCTCTCTGAATGCCCTTCTGACCTCTCCTCTCCATGGATGACCTTCTGATCTCTTTTCTCTCTGGATGCCCTTCTTTTCTTTCCTCTCTCTAGATGCACTTCTGTCTTCCCCTCTCTCTGGATGGCTTTCTGTTCTCTCCTCTCTCTGGATGCCCTTCTGTGCTTTCCTCTCTCTGGATGGCCTTCTTCACTCTCCTCACTCTAGATGTCCTTCTTTCCTCTCCTCTCTCTGGATGCCCTACTGTTCTCTCCTCTCTCTGGATTCCCTTTTTGTCTTCTCTTCTCTCTGGATGCCCTTCTCTTCTCTCCTGTCTCTAGATGCCCTTCAGTCCTCTATTCTCTCTGGATGCCTTTTTTTTTCTCTCATCTCTCTGGATGCCCTTCTGTGCTCTCCTCTCTCTGGATGCTCTTCTGTCCTCTCCTCACTCTGGATGCCCTTCTGTCTTCTCCTGTCTCTGGATGCCCTTCATTCCTCTTCTCTCTCTGGATGTCCTTCAGTCTTCTGCTCTTTCTGGAATGCCTTCTGTTCTCTCCTCTTCCTGGATTCTCTCCTGTTCTCTCATCTTTCTGGAAGTGCTTCTGTTCTCTCTTCTCTTGGGATGTCCTTCTGTCCTCTCCTCTCTCTGGATGCCCTTCTGTCTTTTCCTTTCTCTGGATAACCTTCAGTCTCTCCTCTCTCTGGATGCCATTGTATCCTCTCCTCTTTCTGGATTCCCTTCTGTCTTCTCCTCTCTCTTGATGCCCTTCTGTTCTCTCCTCTTTCTGAATGCCCTTCTGTTCTCTCCTCTCTCCAGATGCCATTCTGTCTTCTCTCTCTGGATGCCCTTCTGGTCTCTCCTCTCTCCGGATGCCCTTCTGTTCTTTCCTCTCTCTCTGGATGTCCTTCTGTTTCCTCCTCTCTATGGAAGCCCATATGTTCTCTCCTATCTCCGGATGCCCTACTCTCTTCTCCTCACTCTGGATGCCCTTCTGTTCTCTCCTATCTCTGGATGCCCTTCTGTCCTCTGCTCTTTCTGGATTCTCTACTGTTTTCTTCTCTCAAGTTGCCTTTGTTTCTTCTCCTTTCTCTGGATGCCTGACAATTTTCTCCTCACTCTGGATACCTGTCTGTCTTCTAATCTCTCTAGAAGCCCTTCTGATTTCTCTTCTCACTGGATGCAATTCTGTCCTCTCCTCTCTCTGGATGCCATTCTGTCTTCTCATCTCTCCAGAAGCCCTTCAGTCCCCTTCTCTCTCAGGATGTCCTTCAGTCTTCTGCTATCACTGTATGGGCTTCTGTTCTCTCTTCTTTCTGTATTCTCTCCAGTTCTATCATCTCTACGTATGCCCTTCTGTTCTCTCTTCTCTCGGAATGTCCATTTGTCCTATCCTCTCTCTGGATGCACTTCTGTCTTCTCTATTCTCTGGATGCCCTTCTGTTCTCTCCTCTCTATGTATGCCCTTTGTCCTCTCCTCTCTCTAGATAACCTTCCTGTTCCCTCCTCTCTCTGGATGCACTTCTGTATTCTACTCTCTTTGGATGCCCTTGTGTCCTCTTCTCTCCTGGATGCCCTTCTGTTCTCTCCTCTTTCTGAATGCCCTTCTGTTCTCTTGTCTTTCCGATGCCCTTCTGTCCACTCCTCTCTCTGAATGCCCTTGTGTCTTTTCCTCTCTCTGAATGCCCTTCTGTTCTCTCCTCTCTCTCTTGATGCCCTTCTGTTCTCTCCTCTCACCGGATGCCCATCTGTCTTCTCCTCTCTCTGGATGCCTTCTGCTCTCTCCTCTCTCTGGATGCCCTTCTGTTCTCTCCTCTCTCCGGATGCCCTACTGTCTTCTCCTCTCCCTGGATGCCCTTCTACTCTCTCCTCTCTCTGGATGCCCTTCTGTTCTCTCCTCTCTCTGGATTCCCTTCTGTTCTCTCCTCTCTCTTGATGCCCTTCTGTTCTCTCCTCTTTCTGGATGCCCTTCTGTTCTCTCCTCTCTCCGGATGCCCTTCTGTCTTCTCTCTCTGGATGCCCTTCTGTTCTCTCCCTCTCTCTAGATGCACTTCTGTCTTCTCCTCTCTCTGGATGGCTTTCTGTTCTCTCCTCTCTCTGGATCACTTTTGTCATCTCCTCTCTCTGGATAGGCCTTCTTCACTCTCCTCACTCTGGATGTCCTTCTTTCCTCTCCTCTCTCTGGATGCCCTTCTGTCGTCTTTTCTCTCTGGATGCCCTACTGTTCTCTCCTCTCTCTGGATTCCCTTTTTGTCTTCTCTTCTCTCTGGATGCCCTTCTCTTCTCTCCTGTCTCTAGATGCCCTTCAGTTCTCTATTCTCTCTGGATGCCTTTCTTTTCTCTCATCTCTTTGGATGCCCTTCTGTGCTCTCCTCTCTCTGGATGTCCTTCTGTCCTCTCCTCTCTCTGGATTCCCTTCTGTCTTCTCCTGTCTCTGGATGCCCTTCATTCCTCTTCTCTCTCTGGATGTCCTTCAGTTTTCTGCTCTCTCTGCAATGCCTTCTGTTCTCTCCTCTTCCTGGATTCTCTCCTGTTCTCTCATCTTTCTGGATGAGCTTCTGTTCTCTCTTCTCTTGGGATGTCCTTCTGTCCTCTCCTCTCTCTGGATGCCCTTCATTCTTTTCCTTTCTCTGGAAAAGTTTCAGTCTCTCCTCTCTCTGGATGCCCTTTTGTCCTCTCCTCTCTCTGGATACACTTCTTTTCTCTCTTCTCTCTGGATGCCTTTGTGTCCTCTACTCTCTTGATGCCCTTCTGTTCTCTCCTCTCTCTGGATGCAATTATGTTCTCTTCTCATTCCGGATGCCATTCTGTCCTCTCCTCTCTGGATGCCCTTCTGTCTTCTCCTCTACCCGAATACCCTTCTGTTCCCTCCTCTCTTTGGATTCCCTTCTGTCTTCTCCTCTCTCTGGATGCCTTCTGCTCTCTCCTCTCACCGGATGCCCTTCTGTCTTCTCCTCTCTCTGGATGCCCTTCTGCTCTCTCCTCTCTCTGGATGCCCTTCTGTTCTCTCCTCTCTCTGAATTCCCTTTTTGTCTTCTCCTCTCTCCTGATGCCCTTCTGTTCTCTCCTCTTTCTTGATGCCCTTCTGTTCTCTCCTCTTTCCTGATGCCCTTCTGTCTTCTCCTCTCTCTGGATGTCCTTCTGTTCTCTCCTCTCTCTCTGGATGCCCTTCTGTTCTCTCCTCTCTCTGGAAGCCCTTCTGTTCTCTCCTATCTCCGGATGCCCTACCGTGTTCTCCTCACTCTGGATGCCCTTCTGTTCTCTCCTCTCTCAGGATTCCCTTCTCTCTTCTCCTCTCTCTGGATGCCCTTCTGTTCTCTCCTCTCCTGGATGTGCCTTGTGTCCATCTTCTCTCTCTGGATGCCCTTCTATCTTCTCTTCTCTCCGGATGCCCTTCAGTCCTCTTCTCTCTCAGGATGTCCTTCAGTCTTCTGCTATCTCAGGATGGGCTTCTGTTCTCTCCTCTTTCTGTATTCTCTCCAGTTCTATCATCTCTCTGGATGCCATTCTGTTCTCTCTTATCTCGGGATGTCCTTTTGTCCTCTCCTCTTTCTGCATGCCCTTCTGTCTTCTCCTTTCTCTGTATGTCCTTCTGTTCTCTCCTCTCTGGATGTCCTTTTGTCCTCTCCTCCCTCTTGATAACCTTCTGTTCTCTCTTCTCTCTGGATGCCCTTCTGTATTCTCCTCTCTCTGGATGCCCTTGTGTCCTCTTCTCTCTCTGGATGCCCTTCTGTCTTCTCCTCTCTCTAGATGCCCTTCTGTTCTCTCTTCTCATTGGATGCAATTCTGTTGTCCCCTCTCTCTGGATGCCCTCCTCTCTTCTCCTCTCTCTGGATGCCATTCCGTCCCCTTCTCTCTCAGAATGTCCTTCAGATTTCTGCTCTCTCTGGATGGGCTTCTGTTCTCTGCTCTTTCTGTATTCTCTCCTGTTCTATCATCTCTAAGGATGTCCTTTTGTCCTCTCCTCTCTCTGGATGCTCTTCTGTCCTCTGCTCTTTATGGATTCTCTACTGTTCTCTTCTTTGTAGATGCCCTTCTGTCTTCTACTTTCTCTGAATGCCTGACAATTTTCTCCTCACTCTGGATACCCTTCTGTCTTCTCCTCTCTCTAGATGCCCTTCTGTTCTCTCGTCTCACTGGATGCAATTCTGTCCTCTCCTCTCTCTGGATGCCCTTCTGTCTTCTCCTCTCTAAGGATGCCCTTCAGTCCCCTTCTCTCTCAGGATGTCCTTCAGTCTTCTGCTCTCTCTGGATGGGCTTCTGTTCTCTCATCTTTCTGTATTCTCTCCTGTTCTATCGTCTCTCTGGATGCCCCTCTGTTCTCTCTTTTCTCGGATGTCCTTTTGTCGTATCCTCTCTCTGGATTCCCTTCTGACTTCTCCTTTCTCTGGATGACCCTCTGATATCTCATCTCTCTGTAAGCCCTTTTGTCCTCTCCTCTCTCTTCATATCCTTGTGTACTCTCTCTGGATGCCCTTCTTTCTTCTCCCCTCTCTGGATGACATTCAATTCTATCCTCACTTGGATACCCTTCTGTCCTACTCTCTCTATGTATGTCCTTCAGTCTTCTGCTCTCTCTAGATGCCCTTGTGTTCTCTCCTCTTTCTGGATTCTCATCTGTTCTCTCATCTCTCTGGATGCCCTTCTGTCCTCTCCTCATCCTGAATGCCCTTCTGACTTCTCCTCTCTCTGGATGCCCTTCTGTTCTCTCCTCACTTTGGATTCCCTTCTGTCTTCTCCTCTTTCTGGATGCCCTTCTGCTCTTTCCTCTCTCTGAATGCCCTCTGTTTTCTCCTCTCCCTGGGTTCACTTCTGTTCTCTCTTCTCTCTGGATGCCCTTCTGTCCTCCTCTTTCTCTGGATGCCCTTCTGTTCTCTCCTCTCTCTGGATGCCCTTTTGTCCTCTCCTCTCTCTTGATACCCTTCTGTTCTCTCCTCTCTCTGGATGCCTTTCTGTATTTGCCTCTCTCTGGATGCCCTTGTATCCTCTTCTCTCTCTGGATGCCCTTCTGTCTTCTCCTCTCTCTAGATGCCCTTCTGTTCTCTCCTCTCTCAGGATGGCCTCTGTCCTCTCCTCTCCCTGGATGCCCTTCTGTTCTCTCATCTCTCCAGATGCCCTGATATGCTCTCCTCTCTCTGGATGCCCTTCTGTCCTATCCTCTCTCTGGATTCCCTTCTGCTCTCTCATCTCTCTGAATGCCAATCTGTCCTCTCTTTTCTATGGATGCCCTTCTGTTCTCTTCTCTCCACGGATTCCCTTTTGTCCTCTCCTCTCTCTGTCCTATTCTCTATCTGTAGGCCTTCTCTCTTCTCCTCTTTCCGGATGCCATTCTGCTCTTTCCTGTCTCTAGAAGAGCTTCTGTCTTCTCCTTTCTGTGGATGCCCTTCAATTCACTCTTCACCCTGGATACACTTCTGTCTTCTCCTCTCTCTGCATGCCCTTCTGTCCTCTTCATTCTCTGGATGTCCTTCAGTCTTCTGCTCTCTCTGGATGCCCTTCTCTTCTCTCCTCTTTCTGGATTCTCTTCTGTTCTCTCTTCGCTCTGGATGCCTTTCTGTTTTCAACTCTCTCGGGATGCCCTTCTGTCCTCTCCGATCTCCGGATGCCCTTCTGCCTTCTCCTATCGCTGGATGCCCTTCTATTCTCTCCTCTCTCTGGGTGTCGTTCTGTCCTCTGTTCATTCTGGATATTCTACTGTTCTCTTTTCTCTAGATGCCCTTCTGTCTTCTCCTTTCTCTGAATACCTGACAATTTTCTCCTCACTCTGGATACCCCTCTGTCTTCTCATCTCTCTAGATGCCCTTCTGTTCTCTCCTATCTCTGTATGCCCTTCTCTTCTCTCCTCCCTCCAGATGCCCATCTGTCTTCTCCTCTCTCTGGATGTCCTTCTGCTCTCTCCTCTTTCTGGATGCCCTTCTGTTCTCTCTTGTCTCCGGATGCCCTACTGTCTTCTCCTCTCTCTGGATGCCTTTCTACTCTCTCCTCTCTCTGGATGCCCTTCTGTTCTCTGCTCTCTGTAGATGCCCTTCTGTTCTCTCTGCTATCTAGATGCCCTTCTCTCTTCTGTCTCTGTATGGCATTCTGTACTCTTTTCTGTGGATGCCCTTCTGTCTTCTCCTCTCTCTCTGTCAATGCCCTTCTGCCATGCTGTCCTCTCTTATCTCTGGATGACCTTCTGTCTTCTCCTATCTCCCAATGCCCTTCTGTCTTTTCCTCTTTCTGGATGCACTTCTGTACTCTGCTCTCTCTAGATGCCTTTCTGTCCTCTCCTCTCTCTGGATGCTGGTCTGTCTTCTTCTCCATCTAGATGCCTTCTTTCTTCTCATTTTTCCAGATTCCCTTCTGTTCTCTTCACTCTCTGGAAGCCCTTCTGTCTTCTCCCCTCTCTTCATGCCCTTTTGTTCTCTCCTCTCTCTAGATGCCCCTCTGTTCTCTCCTTTATCTAGATGCCCTTCTGTCTTCTCCTCTCTCTATATGGCCTGCTGTACACTTTTCTGTGGATGCCCTTATGTTCTCTCTTCTTTATGGATGCCCTTCTGCTCACTCTTCTCTCTGGAGGCCATTCTGTTTTCTCCTCTCTCTGGATTCCCTTCTGTCTTCTCCTATATCCCGATTCCCTTCTGTCTGCTCCTCTTTCTGGATACCCTTCTGTTCCCTGCTCTCTCTACATGACCTTCTGTCCTCTATTCTCTCTGGATGCCCTTATGTTCTCTCCTCTATCTAGATGTTCTTCTGTCTTCTCCACTCTATGGATACCATTGTATTCTCTACTCTCTCTGGATGCCTTTCTTTCTTCCCTGCTCTCTGAATGCCCTTCTGTTCTCTCCTCTCTGTGGATGCCTTTCAGTCTTCTCCTGTCTCTGGATACCCTTCTGTTCTCTCCTCACTTTGGATGCCCTTCTAACCTCTCCTCTCTATGGATGCCTTCTAACCTCTCCTCTCCATGGATGCTCTTCTGATCTCGTTTCTCTCTGGATGCCCTTCTGTTCTCTCTGCTCTCTGGATGCCCTTCTGTTCTCTCCTCTCTGTGGATGCCCTTCGGTGCTCTACTCTCTCTAGATGACCTTCTGTACTTTCTTCTCTCGGGCTGCCCTTCTGTCTTCTCCTCTATCCCTATTCCGTTCTGTTCTCTTTTCTCTCCTGATGACCTTCTGTTCTCTCCTCTCTCTGGATGCCTGACAATTCTCTCCTCACACTGGACACCCTTCTGTCTTCTCCTCTCTCTAGGTGCCCTTCAGTTCTCTCCTCTCACTGGATCCCATTCTGTCCTCTCCTCTCTCGGGATGTCCTTCTATCCTCTCCTCTCTCCGGATGCCCTTCTGTTCTCTCCTCTCTCTGGATTCCCTTCTCTCTTCTTCTCTCTCTGGATGCCCTTCTTTTCTCTCCTCTCTCTGAATGCTCTTCTGTTCTCTCCTATCTCTGGATTCCCAACAGTCTTCTCCTCTCAATGGATGCCCTTCTGTTCTTTCCTCTTTCTTGATGCCCCTCTGTCCTCTCCTCTCTTTGCATGCCCTTATGTTCTCTCCTCTCTCTAGATGCCCTTGTGTTCTCTCCTCTATTTAGATGCCCTTCTCTCTTCTCCTGTCTCTGTATGGCATTCTGTACTCTTTTCTTTGGATGCTCTTCTGTCCTCCCCTTTCTCTGCATGCCCTTCTGCTCTCTATTCTCTCTAGCGGCCATTCTGTCCTCTCCTTTCTCTGGATGCCCTTCTGTCTTCTCCTATCTCCCAATGCCCTTCTGTCTTTTCCTCTTTCTGGATGCACTTCTGTTCTCTGTTCTCTCTAGATGCCGTTCTGGCCTATCCACTCTCTGGATGCCCTTCTGTTCCATTCTCTCCCTTGATGCCCTTTTGTCCTCTTCTTTCTCAGGATTCCTGTCTGTCCACTTCTCCATCTAGATGCCTTCTCTATTCTCCATTTTCTGGATGCCATTCTGTTCTCTCCACTCTGTGGAAGCTCTTCTGTCTTCTCCCCTCTCTGGATGCCCTTCTGTTCTCTCTTCTCTCTAGATGCCCTTACGTTTTCTCCTCTATCTAGATGCCCTTCTGTCTTCTCCTTTCTCTGTATGGCCTTCTGTATTGTTTCCTGTGGATGCCCATATGTCCTATCTTCTCTATGGATGCCCTTCTGCTCTCTCCTCTCTCTGGATGCCCTTCTGTCCTCTCCTCTCTCTGGATGCTCTTCTGTCTTCTCCTGTCTCCGGATGCCCTTCAGTCCTCTTCTCTCTCTGGATGTCTTTCAGTCTTCTGCTCTCTCTGGAATGCCTTCTGTTCTCTCCTCTTCCAGGATTCTCTCCAGTTCTCTCATCTTTCTGGATGTGCTTTTGTTCTCTCTTCTCTTGGGATGTCCTACTGTCCTCTCCTCTCTCTGGATGCCCTTCTGTCTTTTCCTTTCTCTGGATAACCTTCAGTCTCTACTCTCTCTGGATTCCCTTTTATCGTCTCCTCTTTCTGGATACACTTCTGTACTCTCTTCTCTCTGGATGCCTTTGTGTCCTCTACTATCTTGATGCCCTTCTGTTTTCTCCTTTCTCTGGATGCCCTTCTGTTCTCTTCTCTTTCCGGATGCCCTTCTGTCCTCTCCTCTCTGGATGCCCTTCTGTCTTCTCCTCTACCCGAATACATTTCTGTTCTCTCCTCGCTTTGGATTCCCTTCTGTCTTCTCCTCTCTCAGGATGCCCTTCTGCTCTCTCCTCTCTCTGGATGCCCTTCCATTCTCTCCTCTCGCCGGATGCACTTCTGTCTTCTCCTCTCCCTGGATGCCCTTCTTCTCTCTCTTCTCTCTGGATTCCCTTCTGTCTTCTCCTCTCTCTTGATGCCCTTCTGTTCTCTAATCTTTCTGGATGCCCTTCTGTTCATTCCTCTCTCTGGATTCCCTTCTGGTCTCTCCTCTGTCAGGATGTTCTCCTGTTCTCTCCTCTCTCTGGATTCCCTTCTGTCTTCTTCTATTTCTGGATGCCGTTCTATCATCTCCTCTCTCTGGATGCCCTTCTGTATTCTCCTCTCTCTGGATGAACTTCTCTTTTCTCCTCTCTCTGCATTCTCTATTTTCTTTTCCTCTCTCTCGATACCCTTCTGTCCTCTCCTCTCTCTGGATGACCTTCTGTCTTCTCCTCTTTCCTGATGCCCTTCTGGTACCTCCTCTCTCCGAATGCCCTTCTGTTCTGTCCTCTCTCTGGATTCGCTTCTGTCTTCTCCTTCTCTGGATGCCCTTCTGTTCTATCGTCTCTCTAGATGCCCTTCTGTCTTCTCTCTCTGTATGGCCTTCTGTACTATTTTATGTGGATGCCCTTCTTTGCTCTCCTCTCTCTGGATGCCCTTCTGTCTTTTCCTATCACCCATTGCTCTTTTGTCTTCTCCTCTTTCTGGATGCCCTTCTGTCTTCTCCTCTATGGATTCCTTTCTGCTCTCTCCTCTCTCTGCCTTCTGTCTTTTACTATCACCCAATACTCTTCTGTCTTCTCCTCTTTCTGGATGTCCTTCTGTCTTCTCCTCTCTCTGGATGCCCTTCTGCACTCTCCTTTCTCTGGATGCCCTTCTGTCCTCTCCTCTCTCTGGTATCACTTCTGTCTTCTCCTCTGTCTGGATGCCCTTCTGTTCTCTCCTCCCTCTGGATTCCCTTCTGTTCTCCCCTCACATTGGATGCCCTTCTGTACTATCCTCTATCTAGATGCCCTTCTGTCCTCTGCTCTCTCTGGATGCCCTTCTTTCCTCTTCTCTCTCTGGATGTCCTTCAGTCTTATGCTGTCTCTGGATGAGCTAGTGTTCTCTCATCTTTCTGCATTCTCTCCTGTTCTCTCATCTCTCTGGATGTGCTTCTGTTCTCTCTTCTCTCGGGATATCCTTCTGTCCTCTCAACTCTCTGGATTCCCTTCTGTCTTCTCCTCTCTCTTGATGCCCTTCGTTTCTCTCCTCTTTCTGGATGCCCTTCTGTTCTCTCCTCTCTCCACATACCCTTCTGTTGTCTCCGCTCTCAGGATGCACTTCTGTTCTCTCCTCTCTCTCTGGCTTCCCTATTTTTCTATTCCTCTCTCTGGGTGCCCTTCTGTCCTCTCCTCTCTCTGGATGACCTTCTGTCTTCTCCTCTCTCCCGATACCCTTCTGTTCTCTCCTCTCTCTGAATGCCCTTCTGTTCTCTCCTCTCTCTGGATTCGCTTCTGTCTTCTCCTTGTCTGGATGCCTTTCGGGTCTCTTCTCTCCATAAATGCCTTTTGTCCTCTCCTCTCTCAGGATGCCCATTGGTCCTCTTATCTCTTCTCCTCTTTCTGGATGCCTTTCTGTTCTCTCCTCTATCTTAAATCCCTTCTGTTTTCTCGACTCTCTGGATACCCTTCTGTTCTCTCCTATCTCCAGATGCCCTTCTGTCTTCTCCTCTCTCTGGATGCCCTTCTGCTCTCTCCTCTTGCTGGATGCCCTTTTGTTCTCTCCTCTCTCTAGATTCCCTTCTGTCTTCTCCTCTCTCTTGATGCCCTTCTGTTATCTCCTCTTTCTGGATGCCCTTCTGTTCTCTCATCTCTTTGGATGTCCTTCTGTCTTCTCCTTTCTCTGGATGCCCTTTTGCACTCTCCTGTCTCTGGATGCCCTTCTGTTCTCTCCTCTCTCTGGATTCCATTCTTTCTTTTCCTCTCTCTGAATGCCATTCTATCCTCTCCTCTCTCTGGATGGCCTTCTGTCTTCTCCTCTCTCTGGATGCCTTTCTGCTCTCTCCTCTCTCTGGATCCCCTTCTGTCTTCTCCTCTCTCTGATTGCCTTTCTGTTCTCTCTTCTGCTGGATGCCCTTCTGTCTTCTCCTCTCTCTGGATGCACATCTGTTCTCTCCTCTCTCTTGATTCGCTCTGTCTTCTACCTATCTGAATGCCCCTATGTTCTCTCCTCTCTCTTGATGCCCTTCTGTTCTCTCCCCTATCCAGATGTCCTTCTGTCTTCTCCTCTCTCTGTATGGCCTTCTTTACTCTTTTCTGTGGATGACCTTCTGACCTCTCCTCTCTCTGGATGCCCTTCTTTTCTCTCTTCTCTCTGGAGGCCATTCTGTCCTCTCCTCTCTCTGGAAGCCCGTCTCTCTTCTATCTCCCGACGCGCTTCTGTCTTCTCCTCTTTCTGGAAAACCTTCTGTTCTCTGCTATGTCTACATGCACTTCTGCTCTCTGCTCTCTCTTGATGCCCTTCTGTTCTGTGCTCTCTCTGGATTCTTTTCTGTCTTCTCCTCTCTTTTGATGTCTTCTGTTCTCTCCTCTTTCTGGATGCCCTTCTGTTCTCTCCTCTATCTAGATTCCCTTCTGTCTTCTCCTCTCTCTGTATGGCCTTCTCTACTATTTTATGTGAATGAACTTCTCTCCTCTCCTCTCTCTGGATGCCCTTGTGCTCTGTCTTCTCTCTGGAGGAAATTCTGTCTCCTCCTTTCTCTGGATGACATTCTGTCTTCTCCTATCTACTGATGCCCTTTTGTCTTCTCTTCTTTCTGGATGCCCTTCTGTTATCTGCTCTCTCTAGATACACTTCTGTCTGCTTCTCTCTCTGGATGTCCTTCTCTTCTCATCTGTCCCTGAATGCCCTTCTGTCCTCTCCTCTCTCAGGATGCCCGTTGGTCCTCTTTTCCATCTGGATGCCTCCTCTCCTCTCCTATTTACAGATACCCTTCTGTCCTCTCCTATCTCTGGACGCCCTTCTGTTTTCTCCTCTCTCTGGATGCCCTTTTGTTCTCTCCTCTCTGTAGATGCCCTTCTGTTCTCTACTCTCTCTGGATGCCCATCTGTCTTCTACTCTCTCTGGATGCCCTTCTGCTCTCTCATCTCTCTAAATGCCGTTCTTTTCTCTCCTGTCTCCAGATGTCCTTCTGTATTCTCTTCTCTTGGATGCCCTTCTGTTATCTCCTTTTTCTGATTGCCCTTCTGTTCTTTCCTCTCTCTAGATGCCCTTCTATAGTCTCCTCTCTCTGGATGGCTTTCTGTTCTCTCCTATCTCTGGATCCCTTCTGTCCTCTCTGCTCTCTGGATGTCCTTCTTCACTCTCCTCCATCTTGATGCCCTTCTGTCCTCTCCTGTCTCATGATGCCCTTCTGTCTTCTCCTATCACCTGATGCCCTTCTGTCTTCTCCTCTTTCTCTATGCCCTTCTGTTCTCTTCTCTCTCTAGATGCGCTTCTGTCCTCTACTTTCTCTGGATGCCCTTCTCTTCTCTTCTCTTCTCTCCTGGATGCCCTTCTATCCTCTCCTCTCTCAGGCTGCCCGTCTGTCCTCTTCGCCATCTAGATGCCGTCTCTCTTCTCCTCTTTCCAGATGCGATTCTGTGCTCTCCTCTCTCTGAAAGCCCCTCTGTCTTCTCCTCTCTCTGGATGCCCTTCTGTTCTCTCCTCTCTCTGGATCCCTTTCTGTCCTCTCCTCTCTCTGGGTGCCCTTCTGTATTCTCCTCCATCTTTATGCCCTTCTGTTTTTTCCTTTCTAGAGATGCCCTTCTGTACTATCATCTCTCTGCATGCCCTTCTATCCTCTACTCTCTCTGCATTCCCTTCTGTCTTCCTCTCTCTCTGGATGCCCTTCTATTCTCTTCTCTCTCTGGATGCCCTTTTGTTCTCTCCTCTCTACATAAACTTCTGTCCTCTCATGTCTCTGGATGCCCTTATGTTCTCTCCTCTCTGTGGATGCCCTTCTGTCTTCTCCACTGTCTTGAGGCCTTTCATTTTTCCCCTCTCTGTGCATTCGTTTTTGACTTCTTCTCTCTCTGGATGCCCTTCTGAACTCTAGTCTCAATGGATGCCCTTCTGATCTCTCCTCTCTCTGGATGCCCTTCTGTTCTCTCCTCTCTCTATATGCCCTTCTGTCTTTTCCTCTCTCTGGATGGATTTCTGTTCTCTCGTCTCTCTGGATCCCTTCTGTCCTTTGCTCTTTCTGGATGCCCTTCTTCACTCTCCTCTCACTAGATGCCCCTCTGTCCTCTCCTATCTCTGAATGCTCTTCTGTCTTCTCATCTCCCTTGATGCCCTTCTGTTCTCTCGATTTCTGGATGCCCTTCTGTTCTCTCCTCTCTCCAGATGCCATTCTGTCTTCTCCTCTCTCTGGATGCCATTCTGCTCTCTCCTCTCTCTGGATTCCCTTCTGTCTTCTCTTCTCTCTGGATGCGTTTCTGTTCTCTCCTCTCTCTGGATGACCTTCTGTCAACTCCTCTCTTCCAATGCCCTTCTGCTCTATCATCTCTCCGAATGTCCTTCTGTTCTCTCCTCTCTCTGGTTTCGCTCTGTCTTCTCCTTCTCTGAATGCCCTTTTGTTTTCTCCTCTTTCTTGTTGTCTTTCTGTTCTCTACTCTATCTAGATGCCCTTCTGTCTTCTCCTCCCTCTGTATGGCCTTCTGTACTATTTATCTGGATGCCCTTCTTTCCTATCCTCTCTCTGCATGCCCTTCTGCTCTGTCTTCTCTCTGGAGGAAATTTGGTCTCCTCCTTTCTCTGAATGCCCTTCTGTTTTCTCCTATCTTCTGATGCCCTTCTGTCTTCTTCTGTTTCTGGATGCCCTTCTGTTCTCTGCTCTCTCGAGGCACTCTTCTGTCTTCTCTTCTTTCTGGATGCCCTTCTGTTCTCTTCTCTCCCTGAATGCCCTTCTGTCCTCTCCTCTCTCAGGATGCCCATCGGTCCTATTCTACATCTGGATGCCTCATCTATTCTCCTATTTACAGATGCCCTTCTGTTCTCTCCTCTCTCTGGATGCCTTTCTGTTTTCTCCTCTCTCTGGATGCCCTTCTGTTCACTCCTCTCTCTGGATGCCCTTCTGTCTTCTCCACTCTCTGGATGCCCTTCTGCTGTCTTCTCTCTCTTGATGCCCTTCTGTTCTCTGCTCTCTCTGGATGCCCTTCTGTCTGTTCCTCACTCCGGATGTGCTTCTGTCTTCTTCTCTCTCTGGATGTCCTTCAGTCTTCTGCTCACTCTGGATGCCCTTCTGTTCTCTTCTTTTTCTGGATTCTCTTCTGTTCTCTCATTTCCCTAGATGCCTTTTGTCCTCTTCTCTCTCCCTATACCCTTCTGTTCTCTCGTCTCTCCAGCTTCCCTTGTGTCTTCTCCTCTCTCTGGATTCCTATCTGTTCTCGCCTCTCTCCAGATTTCCTTCTGTCTTCTCCTTTTTCTGGATGCCCTTCTGTTCTCTCCTGTCTCTGAATGCCCTTCTGTTCTTTCCTCTCTCTGGATTTGCTCTGTCTTCTCCTTCTCTAGATGCCCTTCTGTTCTCTCCTCTATCCAGATACCCTTCTGTCTTCTCCTCACTCTGGATGGCCTTCTGTTCTATTTTCTGTGGATGCCCTTCTGTCCTCCCATGTCTCTGGATGCTTTTCTGTTCTCTCCTCTCTCCGCATACCATTCTGTCATTTCCTCTCTCAGGATGCACTTTTGTTCTCTCCTCTCTGCATTCCCCACTTTTCTTTTCCTATCTCTGGATGCCCTTCTGTCATCTCCTCTCTGTGGATGACCTTCTGTCTTCTCCTCTCTCCCGATGCCAGTCTGCTCTCTCCTCTCCTCAAATGGCCTTCTGTTCTCTCTCTCTGGATTCATTTCTGTCTTCTTCTCTGAAAGCCCTCTGTGCTCTCCTCTTTCTGGATGCCCTTCTGTTCTCTTCTTTATCTAGGTGCCCTTCAGTCTTCTCCTCACTTTTTATGGCCTTCTGTTCTCTTTTCTGTGGATGCCCTTCTGTCCTCCCCTGTCTCTGGATGCCCTTCTGTCTTCTTCTCTTTCTGGATGGCCTTCTGTTCTCTGCTCTAAATAGATACCCTTCTATCCCCTTTTCTTTCTGGATGCCCTTATGTTCTCTTCTCTAACTGGATGCCCTTCTGTCCTCTCCTCTCTCTGGATGAATTTCTGTCTTCTCCTTTCTCTGGATGCCCTTCTGTTCTCTCCTCTCTCTGGTTGCCATTTTGTCCTCTCCTCTCTCTTGATACCCTTCTGTTCTCTCCTTTCTCTGAATGCCCTTCTGTATTCTCCTCTCTCTGGATGCCCTTGTGTCCTCTTCTCTCTCTGCATGCCCTTCTGTTCTCTTCTCTTTCTGATGCTCTTCTGTCAACTCCTCTTTCTGAATGCCCATCTGTCGTTTTTTCTCTCTGAATGCCCTTCTGTTCGCCTCTCTCTAGATTCCCTTATGTATTCTCCTCTATCTGGATGCCCTTCTTTTCTCTCCTCTTTCTGGATGCCCTTCTGTTCTCTCCTCTTTCAGGATGCCCTTCTGTCGTCTCCTCTTTCTGGATGCCCTTCTGTTCTCTCCTCTCTTCGGATGCCCTTCTGTCTTCTCCTCTCTCTGGATGCCCTTCTGTCTTATCCTTTCTCTGGATGCCCTTCTGTTCTCTTCTCTCTCTGGATTCCATTTTGTCCTCTCCTCTCTCTTGATACCCTTCTGTTCTCTCCTCTCTCTCTCTGGATGCCCTTCTGTTCTCTTCTCTCTCGAGATGCCCTTCTGTCCTCTATTCTCTCAGGATGCCCATCTGTTCTCTCTACACCCCGGATGTCCTTTTGTGCTCTCCTCTCTCTGGATGCCCTTCTGCTCTCTCCTCTCTCTGAATGCCTTTCTGTACACTGCTCACTCGGGATGCCCTTCTGTTCGCTCCTTTTTCTGGATGCCCCTCTGTTCTCTCCTCTCTCTGGATGCCTTTCTGCATTCTCTTCACTCTTGATGGCTTTCTCTTCTCTCCTCACTCTGGATGCACATCTTTCCTCTCTTCTCTCTGTATACCCTTCTGTCTTCTCCTCTCTCTGTATTCTGTTCTGTTCTCTCCTCTCTTTGGATTCCCTTCTGTCTTCTCCTCCTCTCTGGATGCCCTTCTCTTCTCTCCTGTCTCTGGATTCACCTCTGTACTAGGCTCTCTCTGGATGCTCGTTTGTCCTCTAATCTCTCTGGATTCCCTTCTGTCCTCTCCTCTGTCTGGATGCCCTTCTGCTCTCTCATCTCTCTTAATGCCCTTCTGTTCTCTCCTCACTCTGGATGTCCTACAGTTCTCTCATTTTTCTGGATGCCCTTCTGTTCTCTCCTATCTCTGGACGCCCTTCTGTCTTCTCTCTCTGGATGCCCTTCTGTTCTCTCGTCTCTTTGGATCCCCTTCTGTCTTCTCCTCTCTCTGGATGCCCTTCTGTTCTCTCCTCTGTCTGGATTCAATTCTGTTCTCTCTTCTTTCTGGATGACCTTCTGTCCTCTACTCTCTCTGGATGCCCTTCTGTCTTCTCCTCTCTCTGGATGCCCTTTTGCTCTCTCCTCTCTCTGAATGCCCTTCTGTTCTCTCCTCTCTCTGGATGCCCTTATGTCTTCTCCTCTCTCTGTGTGCCCGTCTGTTCTCTCCTCCCTTTGTGTTTCCTTCTTCTTTCTCCTCTCTCTGGATGCCTTTCTGTTCTCTCCTCTCTCTGGATTCACTTCTGTTCTCTCCTCTATCTGGATGCCTTTTGGCCTCTCCTCTATCTGGATTCCCTTCTGTCCCCTCCTCTTTCTGGATACCCTTATACTCTCTACTATCTCTGGATTTCCATATGTTCTCTCCACTCTTTGGATTCCCTTCTGTCTTCTCCTCTGTCTGGATGCCCTTCTGCTGTTTCCTCTGTCTGAATGCCCTTCTGTCTTCTCCTCTCTCTGGATTCACATCTATTCTCTCCTCTCTCTGGATGCTCTTCTGTTCTCTCCTCTTTCTGGATGCCTTTCTGTTCTCTCCTCTTTCAGGATGCCCTCTGTTGTCTCCTTTTTCTGGATGCCCTTCTGTTCTCTCCTCTCATGGTATGCCCTTCTGTCTTCGCCTATCTCTGGATGCCCTTCTGTCTCATCTTTACTCTGGATGCCCTTCTGTTTTCTCCTCTCTCTGGATGCCCTTTTGTCCTCTCATCTCTCTTGATACCCTTCTGTTCTTTCCTCTCTCTGGATGCCCTTCTGTTCTCTCCTCTCTCTGTATTCCCTTTTTGTCTTCTCCTCACTCTGGATGCCCTTCTCTTCTCTCCTCTCTCTAGATGCCCTTCTGTCCTCTATTCTCTCTGGATGCCCATCTGTTCTCTCTACTCCCCGGATGCCCTTCTGTGCTCTCCTCTCTCTGGATGCCCTTCTGTACTCTCCTCTCTCTGGATGCCCTTCTGCTCTCTCCTCTCTCTGAATGCCCTTCTGTTCACTCCTCATTCGGGATGTCCTTCTGTTCTCTCCTTTTTCTGGATGTCCCTCTGTTCTCTCCTCTCTCTGGATGCCCTTCTGCCTTCTCCTCACTCTGGATGGCTTTCTGTACTCTCCTCTCTCTGGATGCCCATCTGTCCTCTCCTCTCTCTGTATACACTTCTGTCTTCTTCTCTCTCTGTATGCTCTTCTGTTCTCTCCTCTCTTTGGATTCCCTTCTGTCTTCTCCTCCTCTCTGGATGACCTTCTGTTCTCTTCTCTCTCTGGATTCACCTCTGTACTTGCCTCTCTCTGGATGCCCATTTGTCCTCTAATCTCTCTGGATTCCCTTCTGTCCTCTCCTCACTCTGGATGCCCTACAGTTCTCTCATTTTTCTGGATACCCTTCTGTTCTTTCCTCTCTCTGGATGCCCTTCTGTCTTCTCTTCTCTCTGTATGCCTTTCTGTTCTCTCCTCTCTCTGGATTCCCTTCTGTTCTCTCCTCTCTCTGGATGACCTTCTGTCCTCTACTCTCTCTGGATGCCCTTCTGACTTCTCCTCTCTCTGGATGCCCTTCTGCTCTCATCTCTCTCTGGATGCCCTTCTGTTCTCTCTTCTCTCGGGATGATCTGTCCACTCCTCACTCTGGATTCCCTTCTGTCTTCTACTGTCTCTTCATGCTCTTTTGTTCTCTTCTCTTTCTGGATGCTCTTTTGTTCTCTCCTCTCTTCGCATACCATTCTGTCATTTCCTCTCTCAGGATGCACTTCTGTTCTCTCCTCTCTCTGCATTCCCTAATTTTATTTCCTCTCTCTGGATGACCTTCTGTCATCTCCTCTCTCTGGATGACCTTCTGTCTTGTCCTCTCTCCCAATGTCCTTATGGTCTCTCCTCTCCCCGAATGCCCTTCTGTTTTCTCCTCCCTCTTGATTCGCTTCTGTCTTCTCCTTCTCTGAAAGCCTTCTGTTCTCTTCTCTTTCTGGATGCCCTTCTGCCTTCTCCTCACTCTGGATGGCTTTCTGTTCTCTGCTCTCTCTGGATGCACATATGTCCGCTCCTCTCTCTGTATACCCTTCTGTCTTCTCTTCTCCCTGTATGCTCTTCTGTTCTCTTCTCTCTTTGGATTCCCTTCTCTCTTCTCCTCCTCTCTGGATGCCCTTCTGTTCTCTCCTCTCTCTTTATTCCCTTTTTGTCTTCTCCTCTCTCTGGATGCCCTTCTCTTCTCTGCTCTCTCTGGATGCCCTTCTGTAATCTCCTCTTCCTGGATGAACTTCTGTTCTCTCCTCTCTCTAGATGCCCTTCTGTCCTCTATTCTCTCTGGATGCCCATCTGTTCTCTCGACTCCCCGGATGGCCTTCTGTGCTCTCCTCTCTCTGGATGCCCTTCTGTACTCTCCTCTCTATGGATGCCCTTCTGCTCTCTCCTCTCTCTGAATGCCCTTCTGCTCACTCCTCACTCGGGATGCCCTTCTGTTCTCTCGTTTTCTGGATGCCCCTCTGTTCTCTCCTCTCTCTGGATGCCCTTCTGCCTTCTCCTCACTCTGGATGGTTTTCTGTACTCTCCTCTCTCTGGATGCACATCTGTCCTCTCCTCTCTCTGTATACACTTCTGTATTCTCCTCTCTCTGTATACTCTTCTGTTCGCTCCTCCCTTTGGATTCCCTTCTGTCTTCTCCTCCTCTCTGGATGCCCTTCTGTTCTCTCCTCTCTCTGGGTTCACCTCTGTAGTTGCCTCTCTCTGGATGCCTATTTGTCCTCTAATCTCTCTGGATTCCCTTCTGTCCTCTCCTCTAGATGCCTTTCTGCTCTCTCATCTCTCTAATGCCCTTCTGTTCTCTCCTATCTCTGGATGCCCTTCTGTTCTCTCCTCTCTCCACATACCATTCTGTCATTTCCTCTCTCAGGATGCACTTTTGTTCTCTCCTCTCTCTGCATTTCCTAATTTTCTTTTCCTATCTCTGGATGCCCTTCTGTCATCTCCTCTCTGTGGATGACCTTCTGTCTTCTCCTCTCTCCCGATGCCAGTCTGCTCTCTCCTCTCCTCAAATGACCTTCTGTTCTCTCCTCTCTCTGGATTCACTTCTGTCTTCTCCTTCTCTGAAAGCCCTCTGTGCTCTCCTCCTTCTGGATGCTCTTCTCTTCTCTCCTCTATCTAGGTGCCCTTCAGTCTTCTCCTCACTTTATATGGCCTTCTGTTCTCTTTTTTGTGGATGCCCTTCTGTCCTCCCCTGTCTCTGGATGCCCTTCTGTCTTCTTCTCTTTCTGGATGGCCTTCTGTTCTCTGCTCTAAATAGATACCCTTCTATCCTCTTTTCTCTCTGGATGCCCTTATGTTCTCTTCTCTAACTGGATGCCCTTCTGTCCTCTCCTCTCTCTGGATGAACTTCTGTCTTCTCCTTTCTCTGGATGCCCTTCTGTTCTCTCCTCTCTGTGGTTGCCCTTTTGTCCACTCCTCTCTCTTGATACCCTTCTGTTCTCTCCTCTTTCAGGATGCCCTTCTGTCGTCTCCTTTTTCTGGATGTCCTTCTGTTCTCTCCTCTCTTCGGATGCCCTTCTGTCTTCTCCTCTCTGGATGCCTTTCTGTCTTATCCTTTCTCTGGATGCCCTTCTGTTCTCTCCTTTCTCTGGATGCCCTTTTGTTCTCTCCTCTCTCTTGATACCCTTCTGTTCTCTCCTCTCTCTCTGGATGCCCTTCTGTTCTCTCCTCTCTCTGGATTCTCTTTTTGTCTTCTCCTCACTCTGGATGCCCTTCTCTTCTCTCCTCTCTCTAGATGCCCTTCTGTCCTCTATTCTCTCAGGATGCCCATCTGTTCTCTCTACATCCCGGATGTCCTTTTGTGCTCTCCTCTCACTGGATGCCCTTCTGTACTCTCCTCTCTCTGGATGCCCTTCTGCTCTCTCCTCTCTCTGAATGCCCTTCTGTTCACTCCTCACTCAGGATGCTCTTCTGTTCTCTCCTTTTTTTCGATGCCCCTCTGTTCTCTCCTCTCTCTGGATGCCCTTCTGCCTTCTCCTCACTCTGGATGGCTTTCTCTTCTCTCCTCTCTCTGGATGCACATCTTTCCTCTCTTCTCTCTGTATACCCTTCTGTCTTATCCTCTCTCTGTATGCTTTTCTGTTCTCTCCTCTCTTTGGATTCTCTTCTGTCTTCTCCTCCTCTCTCTGGATGCCCTTCTGTTCGCTCCTCTCTCTGGATTCACCTCTGTTCTCTCCTCTCTCTGGATGCTCGTTTGTCCTCTAATCTCTCTGGATTCCCTTCTGTCCTCTCCTCTGTCTGGATGCCCTTTTGCTCTCTCATCTCTCTTAATGCCCTTCTTTTCTCTCCTCACTCTGGATGCCCTACAGTTCTCTTGTTTTTCTGGATGCTTTTCTGTTCTCTCCTATCTCTGGATGCCCTTCTGTCTTCTCCTCTCTCTGTATGCCCTTCTGTTCTCTCCTCTGTCTGGATTCAATTCTGTTCTCTCTTCTTTCTGGATGACCTTCTGTCCTCTACTCTCTCTGGATGCCCTTCTGCTCTCTCCTCTCTCTGGATGCCCTTCTGCTCTCTCCTCTCTCTGGATGCTCTTCTGTTCTCTCTTCCCTCGGGATGATCTTCTGTCCTCTCCTCACTCTGGATTTCCTTCTGTCTTCTCCTCTCTCTTGATGCCCTTCTGTTCTCTCCTCTTTCTGGATGCCCTTCTTGTTGGTATGAGCCTCCAAACCAGTGATGTCACTTTTAGGGTACTCCCACATTGTTGCCGAGGCAACAGTTACATTCTCCCAGAATCCACCTGGCTACCTCACCTGTACCTGGGAGATACTACGTCACCGCCCATATAAAACAGGCAGTACACTGGACTCCTGCTCTCTTTAAGTTCTTATCTTTCCCACTCTCTCCCCACTTTTGTCCTTTCTCCTGAATAAACCTCCTCCCCCCTCTTGGAACCACGTGGTCTGGAGTGGTCTATTCTGCATGGCGGCCGGATTTTCTTTCATCTTTCTTTCACTGGTGCATTGTGCCGAGTTTGAGTACTTTGGGAAATGCCAGGCAGGGCAGACACTGCATGGCTCGGGCCACCACCGCCGCCACTTCAGCTGCCAACTTCGTTGTGCCCGACCAGGCCTGACTGCGCCACTGCCCCCACCGTTGCCGTGGTGGAGGCCAAGGTCAAGCCCAAGCCGCTGCCCGCCGCCGCACAGGCACAGGCCGAGGCCAAGCCACCGCCCCGCACCCGCTGCTGCTCTGCGCTGCCACCAACACCCCCACCACCTCTGCTACGCTCCATCACTGCTATCACAGACAGCATGAATTTCCGCCGCTGCTGCAGATTAGCTACTCCTGTGGTCCACCACGTGGCGCTCCGCCGTGTGGGTTAAGCTCACACAGACCGTGTGGTTCCACTTTCCTGATATCAGACTGCATAGGCCTTCAAACACACACTGACTTATTTAATTGGTAAGGAAATTTCTATTGGCTGGGAGGGACCCTAGCTGTCCAAATAAGACCTGGCCAGTCTTTCTTGGGCAGAGAGGTGTTGCCATTTGTCTGCCTAGTCCCTGGGACTAGCCTCCTAGCCGAACCACTATTTAGGACATTGGCCACTGGGTGACTCCCCGCCCCTCGAAAGCAATTTACTACCTCCCTCCCCATTAGCTCTAGCAGCTGCCAGAAATCCTGGTACCATGTTAAATAGCTTCCTGCCAAACTCCGGGAGTTCGCGCTGGCCCCCTGGGTAACCTCGTGACGACCTGGTTACCTAGGCTGTTGGCTGATTTCTTACCATCTTTCTATCGGGACACCTATACGATAGCTTGGTAAGCCCTCCCTGTCACCCAATGGGCACTACATTGTCTTCAGCCGTACCCTCAGACTCCCCACTGGGTTGTCTCCTTAAAAACCTCAGATCTCTAAAATTAACGCCTGCATTGAGGCCTTCGAAATTGAAACATATCTGCAATGAAGTTTGGATTCAGTATCCTCTAGATAATGATTTAAAATGGCCACCTAATGGCACCCTAGACCCAATTATTTTAAAGGGTCTTCACACATACATACAGCAGTCTGGTAAATGGAAAGAGGTTCCCTATATCCAATCATTCATCTACCTCCGCTCTAATCCCTCCATGTGTTCTGCCTGTTCCCCACCCCAGGTCCTTTTAGCAATGGAACCTCCCCAACCCCCATTAGATAACACAACACTCTTAGATCCAGCTGACGAACCACCCCACTTCTGTCACAGACCTGTTTCCATGCAGCTGAAAACCCATGATACCTCAGAGCCTACTAACTCAACCTCCTCAGACCCCTCCCTTCCCTCTGCGCCAGCTGCATGCCATGCTAATCGCCCTCTGTTGGCTCCGACCTTTACCCCTCCTATCACACGTTCTAGGGCCACAGCCAAACCTCCAATTCCCTCTCCTCCAGGGACACCTAAACCAGCATCTGTCCTTCCCCTGAGGGAAGTGGCTGGAGTAGATTGCCTTGTCAGGGTACATGTTCCTTTCTCACTAAGTGAACTCTCTCAAATAGAGACCAGATTGGGTTCCTATACCTCTAAATCCTCCACCTTTATTACAGAGTTCCAGTACATCAATCAGTCTTATAGCTTGACTTTTCATGATGTTCATATGATTCTCACTAACAATTTACATCCTGATGAACGCAGGAGAGTTTGGGAAGAGGCAAAATGCATGCAGATCAGATTCATCCGACAGACAGAACATATCCAATCGGATTTGAGGCAGTTCCTGACCAGGATCCTCGATGGGATTACAATTCCACAGGTGGTATCTTAGCTAGAGATAGATTTATAACATGTCTTTTGGCAAGCCTAAGAAAGGCAGCCTTAAAGCCAGTAAACTTTGAAAAACTCCAAGAGGCTGTCCAGGACAAAGAGGAAAACCCGTCCCAGTTTCTGGAACGCCTTACAAAGGCTTTATTGCAGTATACAAATCTGGACCCTGAAAATCCAGAAGGTAAGCAACTTCTGATGACCTACTTTTTTCCCAGAGCTACCCCGACATAAAAGCTAAACTTAGGCGATTGGAGAGGGGGCCCCTAACTCCACAGGCAGAAGTCTTGGCGTTGGCCTTTAAGGTGTACCATGAGAAGGTGAGAAAGCCTGAAAACAAAAATACAATATGCTGGCAAAGGCTATCCGACCAGCCTCAGCTGCTACCCCAGACTCCTGGTCCCTGAAGACTCAGGGTTGTTGGGTTGTTGATTGTCCTCATGTTGCTCAGAACAGGGGGACATCACTCCCAGAAAACCCTTCAGCTGACCTTCTAGGATAGGCTATGGAGGACTGACAGGGCCCGAGCTCTCTCGACCCGACCACGCCTATCACTAGCAGGGAGCCTCGGGTAGATATTATGGTATGTGGAAAACCCATCTCCTTTCTCTTGGATACTGGAGCCACTTACTCGGTCCTGACAGAGTTTTGGGGACCCACCTCACCTTCGTGTTTTCCTATTGTCGGGGTAGGAGGACAACCTTACCTTCCTCACCAGACTCCCCCACTTAGTTGCATTTTTAGGGGTGTACCTCTCACCCATTCCTTTTTGGTAGTGCCTACATGTCCTGTCCCCTTATTGGGAAGAGATATTTTAGCTAAGTTGGGAGCCTCTATTACCTTTGCTACCCCAATTTGCCTAAAACCAAGCTCACCAGCAGTTCCTCTGCTCTTTCAACTAGCCAGTCAACCTACTAACACTAACATGTTATTTCCCTTACCAGCTTCTCAGGTAGACCCCCGAGTTTGGGACGCCCAGAACCCCTCTGTTTCTAAACACCATTCTCCTGTTGTCATCCAGTTACTGGACTCTACCAGGTACATCATCCAAGCTCAATACCCTCTCTCCCTCCAGAGCCTAAGAGGACTTAAGCCTATCATTTCTGACCTCTTAAGGAAAAAACTCCTTCGCCCTACATCTTCTCCCTTTAATACCCCCTATATTAGCAGTTAAGAAACCTAATGGTACCTATTGCCTGGTCCAAGACCTCAGACGAATTAATTCTGCAGTGATTCCCCTCCATTCTGTTGTGGCTAACCCTTACACACTTCTTTCTACTATCCCCTCAGGGACCTCTCATTTCTCAGTCCTAGATCTCAAGGATGCATTTTTCTCTATCCCTCTAGATGCCCGATTCTAACGCATGCCTCCCGTGTCGCCCCACGCCCGTGGACGAAAAACACGAGAGACAGTATTCAGGTAGTTACTGCAAACGAGGACTTTACTCTGTGACACATACATGGAAAATGCAGAAGGACGTGGAAGGAAGCGGAAGGGTTGAGACGCAGAAGGGGCCTAGCTTAAAATACACCCTATAGTGATGTATTCACTTCTGATTGGCTGTTCGCTCACCACCCAATATTACGCCTCGGGATTGGCAGTGACTTTGGCGGGCTCTCTGCCTTTGTATCTGCACAGTTAATTGTTTACTGCTGGGAAAACACGAGGCCAACGCCATCTTGGAAATGCAAACGTATAACCACTGCTAACAGCGGCTTCCTACACCCGATCACAGGACATATTTGCCTTTACCTGAACAGATCCTGACACCCACCTTTCTACCCAACTTACCTGGACTGTTCTACCTCAAGGATTCCGGGACAGCCCACACCTATTTGGCCAGGCTCTGGCTTCTGACTTGCTCTCTCTATCTCTCCCTAGATCTAAGGTTCTCCTTTACATAGATGATGTGCTTCTCTGTAGCCCCTCCCTAGAGATTAGCCAAGCTGACACTGCTGCTCTTCTAAATTTCCTTTCCAGTCGTGGCTACAGGGTCTCACCTTCTAAAGTCCAACTGTCTACTTCTTAGGTTACCTATTTGGGACTAGCAATTACCCCAACCCACAAGGATATTACCTTAGATAAAAAGAATCTGATTCAGTTTCTAACTGTTCCTTCAACAAAAGAGGAGATTTTATCCTTCCTAGGAATGGCTAGCTTTCTGCGCTCCTGGTTTCCTTACTTTTTCCTACTTTCTTGAACCTTATAAGAAGCAGCATTAGGCCCCACCCACGAACCTCTTCTCAAAGCTGTTACTAAGCCCTTTCAAAGGCTCTAACAAGCTCTCCTTAAGGCCCCTGCCTTACATCTCCCTGACCTGACTCGTCCTTTTTCCCTCTATGTAACTGAAAAGGAGGGGTTTGCCCTTGGAGTCTTAGGTCACCAACTGGGACCATCTTTTGCACCTGTAGCATACTTGTCAAAAAGACTAGATCTAACCATCCAGGGATGGGCACCTTGTATTTGTACCTTAGCAGCTGCAGAACTCCTTATTCGAGAGTCAAAGAAACTAACCTTGGGATCGCCCATAACTGTTCTCTCTTCCCACAATCTGTCACAGCTCCTAACTTATAAAGGCTTACAGACTCTACCTCCCTCTAGGGTTCTTTCTCTCCAGGTAGCCCTAATAGAAGCCTCTACTCTCAGCTTTCAATCATGCCCACCTCTTAATATTTCCAATCTTCTTCCTTGACCTAATACTAACCACTCCCTATCTCACTCCTGCACTGAAACTTTAGAGGAACTACTACCTCATCCTTCACACATACAGGATGGCACATTGCCCCAAGGCACCTATACCTGGTATACAGATGGAAGCTCCTTTTTACATGAAGGAGCCAGGAAAGCTGGCTATGCCATAGTTTTAGACACCAAGGTGGTGGAGGCACAGGCCTTTCCTGATCACACCACAAACCAACAGGCTGAACTAATAGCCCTTACCCGTGCCTTCTAGCTGGCAAAGGGACAATCCCTCAACATCTACACAGTTTCCAAATATGCTTTCCATATCCTCCTGTCCCACGCTGCCATCTGGAAGGAGCGCGGGTTACTTACCACAAAAGGAGGATCAGTAACTAATGCAAACCAAATTATGGCCATGCTAAAGGCCTCCCATCTCCCCACAGCTATTGGGATTGTCCACTGCAGATCCCACAGGACAGATGACTCTATTGTCTCCAAGGGAAACAACCGAGCTGATTAGGCAGCTAGAGCTGCAGCCCTTAGGGGCCTAGACTCATCTCACCCTCCCAAGGACATTATTACACTGCAACCCACATCCCCACCTACACCCCCTGATACCCGTCAAACTCTGTCCTATCTCCACCAACTCTTTCATCCTAACAGCCAAGCATTGTCTCATTTTGTTAAGACTCACCTACAGCCTACTCCTGAGGACTTAAGTTTCTTAAAATCTATCACTGCTTCTTGTAGAATCTGTCAGATGTCAGACCCCAACTCCAAGTATCGTAACACCCCTTTTCCTACCCACCAGGCTAGAGGTTCCCTCCCTGGAACTGACTAGCAACTTGACTTTACCCACATGCCCGCTGTCAAACGTGTCAAATACCTCCTGGTTTTGGTGGACACCTTCTCAGGCTGGATAGAATCTTTTCCCACAACTAACAACAGGGATCAGACAGTCTCTGATCTTCTCCTCTGAGAGATCATCCCCAGATTTGGCGTCCCAGCCTCCCTCCAGTCAGACAATGGTCCCGAATTTACTTCCCAGGTTTCTCAAATTATATCTAAGGCCTTAGACATCCCCTGGCATTTTTATATTCCCTACCACCCTCAATCTTCAGGTAAGGTAGAAAGAACTAACTGCTCTTTAAAAACCACTCTTAAGCTGTCACAGGAACTTCACCTTGACTGGGTAAAACTTTTACCTCTGGCCCTTTTCAGGCTACGAGCTCTCCCCAAGTGGCCTCTCCTCATCTCACCCTTAGAACTCATGTATGGACGTCCAGTCCCAACTCCTGGTCTTTCACCTAAGTGATCTCCCCTCCCAGACCATCTACTCACCACATTATTTGCCACCTCTGTTCTCTCTTGTGGAACTTTGCTGACAGCCATCTACCTCGACCACACACTGCCCTCTGTCCACTGCCTGTCAGCATTGGAGACCAAGTCCTTCTCTCCCCTCCAGATCACCAGCCCTCACCCCTCTGTCCCAAATGGCAAGGCCCTTTTAAGGTAATTCTTGTGACCCCTACAGCTGCTAAATTTGATTGACTCCCTCATTGGGTCCACTTGTCTCACTTCAAGCATTTCATTCCCCCACCTAAATTCGACTCCTCATGCATGTCGACTATAACAGGACCGTGCTCTATTAAGCTCCAGAGGACTTCGAAATCACCCACCTTGCCCTCAATCCCAGAACATGAGATTCTACTCCGGCAGCCGAGTTTGACCTCACTGGACTAGACTTGGGTTTCTCATCCTCCCCTGCTGCTTGTCTCTATCCAGGTCAGGCCTTACATCCGAAGGTTCGAGGGTTAAGAGACCCCCACAGTTAGAAAAACATCTCTTTCCAAACAGGGCCAGGCAACTGCTCCATAGCCTGGGGCCAAGAACCAGTCCAAGCTGATATCATCTCTATATCCATTACTCATTTAAATATCATGCTCTCTACACTTGTTTTCTCCTTGACCAGGTAAAAGATTATTGTAGAAACTGACCAGATGATTATGGGGGCTGCCCATATTGGTCTTGTCAGATACATATGCTAGGTCACAGATCAACCACTTCCACCAATGCCACAAGACCTGCGAGATTTCAGCTGTGTTGCTTCAGAACCGATGAGGACCAGATGTGCTGAAATGGTCTCTGCCGGTTTGTCCAGGAAGAATGCTGTTTTAAAGGAACGTGAGATCTCCAGTTCTAAGATTTTTTGAAAAAATCCCATATAAAAAAACAAGATACTCTCTTTCTTGCCATCCTCCTGGTGTTATTATTTCTAACCAAATTATTAATCAGTTCCTGTTACAGGATTACCAGCCGCTGTCCACAGAGGAACCTGATACATGTATCTACCGAGTGGACCCCGATGGTGAAAGCCAGCTACTCCCCACAATAGACTACCCCCCTACACAGCAGGTAGTAGTTTAAGAGACACTACGCCCCAACTCCCGTTTCACCATCGACTTCCCCTCAACTTTTCTTTTCTTCTTTATAATAAGAAAAAGGGAGGTAAGTTGGTATCAGCCTCGGAACCCAGTGACGTCACTTTTAGGCGACTCCAACATTGTTGCCAAGGCAACAGGTACACGCTCCCAGAATCCACCTGGCTCCCTCACCTGTACCTGGGAGATACTACTTCACCGCCCATATAAAACAGGCAGTATCCCAGACTCGCACTTTCTTTAACTTCTTATCTCTCCCACTGTCTCCCCACTTTTGTCCTTTCCCCTGAATAAACCTCCCCCGCTTGGAACCGAGTGGTCTGGAGTGGTCTATTCTGCACGGTGGCCAGATTTTCTTTCATCTTTCTTTAACTTCTGTTCTCTCCTCTCTCCGCATACCATTCTGACATTTCCTCTCTCAGGATGCACTTCTGTTCTCTCCTCTCTCTGCATTCCCTAAATTTCTTTTTCTCTCTCTGGATGCCCTTCTGTCATCTCCTCTCTCTGGATGACCTTCTGTCTTCTCCTCTCTCCGAATGCCCTTTTGGTCTCTCCTCAACCCGAATGCCCTTCTGTCCTCTCCTCTCTCTGGATTCGCTTCTGTCTTCTCCTTCTCTGAAAGCCCTCTGTGCTCTCCTCTTTCTGGATGCCCTTCTGTTCTCTCCTCTATCTAGGTGCCCTTCAGTCTTCTCCTCTCTCTGTATGGCCTTCTGTTCTCTTTTGTGTGGATGCCCTTCTGTCCACCCCTGTCTCTGGATGCCCTTCTGTCTTCTTCTCTTTCTAAATGGCCTTCTGTACTCTGCTCTAACAAGATGACCTTCTGTCCTCTTTTCTCTCTGGATGCGCTTATGTTCTCTTCTATACCTGGATGCCCTTCTGCACTCTCCCCTCTCTGGATGCCCTTTTGTCCTATTCTCTCTCTTGTTACCCTTCTGTTCTCTGCTGTCTCTGGATGCCCGTCTGCATTCTCCTCTCAATGGATGCCCTTGTGTCCTCTTCTCTCACTGCATGCCCTTCTGTTCTCTTCTCTTTCCAATGCTCTTCTGTCAACTCCTCTTTCTGAATGTCCTTCTGTCGTTTCCTCTCTCCAAATGCCCTTCTGTTTCGGCTCTCTATGGATTCCCTTCTGTATTCTCCCCTCTCTGGATGCCATTCTGTTCTCTCCTCTTTCAGGATGCCCTTCTGTCATTTCCTTTTTCTGGGTGCCCTTCTGTTCTCTTCTCTTTTCGGATGCCCTTCTGTCTTCTCCTCTCTCTGGATGCCCTTCTGTCTTATCCTTTCTCTGGATGCCCTTCTGTTCTCTTCTCTCACTGGATGCCCTAATGTATTCTCCTCTCTCTGGATGCCCTTGTGTCCTCTTCTTTCTCTGCATGCCCTTCTGTTCTCTTCTTTTTCTGATGCCCTTCTGTCAACTCCTCTCTCTGAATGCCCTTTTGTCCTCTCCTCTCTTTTGATACCCTTCTGTTCTCACCTCTCTCTGGATGCGCTTCTGTTCTCTCCTCTTTCTGGATTCCCTTTTTGTCTTCTCCTCACTCGGGTTGCCCTTATCTTCTCTCCTCTCTGTAGATGCCCTTCTGTCCTCTATTCTCTCTGATGCCCATCTGTTCTCTCGACTCCCCAGATGCCCTTTTGTGCACTCTCTCTCTGCATGCCCTTCTGTACTCTCCTCTCTCTGGATGCCCTTCTGCTCTCTCCTCTCTCTGAATGCCCTTCTGTTCACTCCTCACTCAGGATGCCCTTCTGTTCTATCCTTTTTAAGAATGCCCCTCTGTTCTCTCCTCTATCCAGATGCCCTTCTGTCTTCTCCTCACTCTGGATGGCCTTCTGTTCTCTTTTATATGGATGCCCTTCTGACCCACCCTGTATCTGGATGCACTTCTCTCTTGTACTCTTTTTGGATGCCCTTCAGTTCTCTACTCTACCTAGATGCCCTTCTGTCCTCTATTCTCTCTGGATGCCCTTCTGTTTTCTTCTCTCCCTGGATGCCCTTCAGTCTCCTTCTCTCACAAGATATCCTTCAGTCTTCTGCTCTCTCTGGATGGGCTCCTGTACTCTCCTCTTTCTGTATTCACTCCAGTTCTATGACCTCTCTGGATGCTCTTCTGTTCTCTATTATCTTGGGATGTCATTTTGTCCTCTCCTCTCTCTGGATGCCTTTCGGTCTTCTACTATCTCTTGATGCCCTTCTGTACTCTCCTCTCTCTGGATGCCCTTAAGTCCTCCCCTCTCTCTTGATTCCCTTCTGTTCTCTCCTCTCTCTGGATGCCCTTCTGTATTCTCCCCTCGCTGGATGCCCTTGTGTCCTATTCTCTCTATGCATGTCCTTCTGTTCTCTTCTCTTTCCGATGCCTTTCTGTCAACTCCTCTCTCTGAATGCCCTTCTGTCGTTTCCTCTCTCCAAATGCCCTTCTGTTTCGCCTCTCTCTGAATTCCTTTCTGTATTCTCCTCTCTCTGGACGCCCTTCTGTTCTCTCCTCTTTCAGGATGCCCTTCTGTTCTCTCCTGTCTCTGTATTCCCGTTTTGTCTTCTCCTCTCTCATGATGCCCTTCTGTTCTCCCCTTTTTCTGGATGCCCTTCTGTCCTCTCCTCTTCCTGGATGACCTTCTGTTCTCTTCTCTCTCTGGATGCCCTTTTGTCCTCTCCTCTCTCTCGAGACTCTTCTGTTCTCTCCTCTCTCTCTCTGGATGCTATTCTGTTCTCTCCTCTCTCTGGATTCATTTGTGTTCTCTACTCTCTCTGGAAGCCCATTTGTCCTCTTCTCTCTCTGGATTACCTTCTGTCCTCTACTCTTCCTGGATGCCCTTCTGCTCTCTCCTCTCTCTGGATGCCCATCTGTCCTCTTCACTTTCTGTATGCCCTTCTGTCTTCTCCTCTCTCTGAATGTCCTTCTGTCTTCTCCTCTAACTGAATGCCCTTCTGACTTCTCCTCTGTCTGGATGCCATTCTGTCCTCCCCTCTCTCTATTTGCCTTTCTGTTCTCTCCTCTATCCAGATGCCCTTCTGTCTTCTCCTCACTCTGGATGGTCTTCTGTTCTCTTTTATGTAGATGCCCTTCTGTCCTCCCCTGTATCTGGATGGCCTTCTGTCTTGTCCTCTTTCTGGAAGCCCTTCTGTTCTCTGCTCTAACTAGATGCCCTTCTGTCCTCTCTTCTCTCTGGATGCCCTTCTGTTCTCTTCTCTCACTGGATGCCCTTCAGTGCCCTTCTCTCTCAGGATGTCCTTGAGTCTTCTGCACTCTCTGGATGGGCTTCTGTACTCTCCTCTTGCTATATTCACTTCAGTTCTATCATCTCTCTGGATGCCCGTCTGTTCTCTCTTTTCTCATGATGCCCTTTTGTCCTCTCCTCTCTCTGGATGCTCTTCTGTCCTCCCTCTTCCTGGATGCCCTTATGCTCTCTACTATCTGGATGTCCATCTGTCCTCTTCTCTCTCTGTATGCCCTTCTGTCTTCTCCTCACTCTGGATGCCCTTCTGTTCTCTCCTCTCTCTGGATTCCCTTCTGTCTTCTCCTCTGTCTGGATGCCCTTCTGCTGTTTCCTCTGTCTGAATGCCCTTCTGTCTTCTCCTCTCTCTGGATTCACATCTGTTCTCTCCTCTCTCTGGATCCCCTTCTGTTCTCTCCTCGTTCTGGATGCCCTTCTGTTCTCTCTTCTCTCTCTATGCCCTTTTGTCCTCTCCTCTCTATTGATACCCTTCTGTTCTCTCCCCTCTCTCGATGCACATCTGTCCTCTCCTCTCTCTGTATACCCTTCTGTCTTCTCCTCTCTCTGTATGCTCTTCTGTTCTCTCCTCTCTTTGGATTCCCTTCTGTCTTCTCCTCCTCTCTGGATGCCCTTCTGTTCTCTCTGCTCTCAAGATTCACCTCCATACTCACCTTTCTCTGGATGCCCGTTTGTCCTCTAAACTCTCTGGATTCTCTTATGTCCTCTCCTCTCTCTGGATGCCCTTCTGCTCTCTCATCTCTCTTAATGCCCTTCTGTTCTCTCCTCACTCTGGATGCCCTAGAGTTTTCTCATTTTTCTGGATGCCCTTCTTTTCTCTACTCTCTCTGGATGCGCTTCTTTCTTCTTCTCTATCTGTATGCCCTTCTGTTCTCTCCTCTCTTTGGATCCCCTTCTGTCTTCTCCTCTCTAGATTCACTTCTGTTCTATCCTCTCTCTGTTTGCCTTTTGGCCTCTACTCTCTCTGGATTCCCTTCTGTCCTTTACTCTTCCTGGATGCCCTTATGCTCTCTACTAGCTCTGAATGTCCATCTGTCCTCTTCTCTCTCTGTATTTCCTGATGTCTTCTCCTCTCTCTGGATGCCCTTCTGTTCTCTCCTCTCTTTGGATTCCCTTCTGTCTTCTCCTCTGTCTGGATGGCCTTCTGCTGCTTCCTATGTCTGAATGCCCTTCTGTCTTCTCCTCTCTCTGGATTCACATCTGTTCTCTCCTCTCTCTGGATGCCCTTCTGTTCTCTCCTCTTTCAGGATGCCCTCCTGTCTTCTCCTCTCTCTGGATGCCCTTCTGTCTTATTCTTTCTCTGGATGCCCTTCTGTCCTCTCCTCTCTCTTGATACCCTTCTGTTCTCTCCTCACTCTGGATACCCTTCTGTTCTCTCCTCTCTCTGGATTTCCTTTTTGTCGTCTTCTCACTCTGGATGCCTTTCTCTTCTTTCCTCTCTCTAGATGCCCTTCTGTCCTCTATTTTCTCTAGATGCCAATATGTTCTCTCAACTCCCCGGATTTCCTTCTGTGCTCTCCTCTCTCTGGATGCCCTTCTGTACTCTCCTCTCTCCGTATGCCCTTCTGCTCTCTCCTCTCTCTGAATGCCCTTCTGTTCACACCTCACTCGGGATGCCCTTCTGTTCTCTCCTTTTTCTGGATGCCCCTCTGTTCTCTCATCTCTCCGGATGCCCTTCTGCCTTCTCCTCACTCTGGATGGCTTTCTGTTCTCTCCTCTCCCTGGATGCACATCTGTCCTCTCCTCTCTCTGTATACCCTTCTGTCTTCTCCTCTCTCTGTATGCTCTTCTGTTCTCTCCTCTCTTTGGATCCCCTTCTGTCTTCTCCTCTCTCTGGATGCCCTTCTGTCTTCTCCTCTCTCTGTATGCCCTTCTGTTCTCTCCTCTCTTTGGATGCCCTTCTGTCTTCTCCTCTCTCTGGATACCCTTCTGTTATCTCCTCTCTCTGTATGCTCTTCTGTTCTCTCCTCTCTCTGGATGACCTTCAGTCCTCTACTCTATCTTGATGCCCTTCTTTCTTCTCCTCTCTCTGGATGCCCTTCTGCTCTCTTCTCTCTCTGGATGCCCTTCTGTTCTCTCTTCTCTTGGGATGACCTTCTTTCCACTCCTCACTCAGGATTCCCTTCTGTCTTTTCTCCCTTGATGCCCTTCTGTTCTCTCCTCTTTCTGGATGCCCTTCTGTTCTCTCCACTCTCTGTATACCATTCTGTCATTTCCTCTCTCAGGATGCACTTCTGTTCTCTCTTCTCTCTGCATTCCCTAATTTTCTTTTTCTCTCTCTGGATTCCTTTCTTTCATCTCCTCTCTCTGGATGACCGTCTGTCTTCTCCTCTCTCCCGATGCCCTTCTGGTCTCTCTTCTCTCTGGATTCGCTTCTGTCTTCTCCTTCTCTGAAAGCCTTGTGTGCTCTCCTTTTTCTGGATGCCTTTCTGTCCTCTCCTCTATCTAGGTGCCCTTCAGTATTCTCCTAACTCTGTATGACCTTCTGTTCTCTTTTCTGTGGATGCCCTACTGTCCTCCCCTGTCTTTAGATGCCATTCTGTCTTCTTCTCTTTCTGGATGCCCTTCTGTTCTCCGCTCTAACTGGATGTCCCTCTGTCCTCTCTTCTCTCTGGATGACCTTCTGTTCTCTTCTCTCCCTGGATGCCCTTCAGTCCCCTTCTCTCTCAGGATGTCCTTCAGTCTTCTGCTCTCTCTGGATGGGCTTCTGTACTCTCCTCTTTCTGTATTCACTCCAGTTCTATCATCTCTATAGATGCCCTTCTGTTCTCTCTTCTCTCGGGATGTCCTTTTGTCCTCTCCTCTCTCTGGATGCCCTTCTGTCTTCTCCTATCTCTGGATGCCCTTCTCTTCTCTCCTCTCTCTGGATGCCCTTATGTCCTCTACTCTCTCTTTATTCTCTTCTATTCTCTCCTCTCTCTGGATGCCCTTGTGTCCTCTTCTCTCTCTGCATGCCCTTCTGTTCTCTTCTCTTTCCGATGCCCTTCTGTCAACTCCTCTCTTTGAATGCCCTTCTGTCTTTTCCTCTCTCTGAATGCCTTTCTGTTTTGCCTTTCTCTGGATTCCCTTCTGTATTCTCCTCTCTCTGGATGCCATTATGTTCTCTCCTTTTTCTGGATGCCCTTCTGTTCTCTCCTCTTTCAGGATGCCCTTCTGTCGTCACCTTTTTCTGGATGCCCTTCTGTTCTCTCCTATCTTCGGATGCCCTTCTGTCTTCTCCTCTCTCTGAATGCCCTTCTGTTCACTCCTCACTCAGGATGACCTTCGGTTCTCTTTTTTTTCTGGATGCCCCTCTGTTCTCTCCTCTCTCTGAATGCCCTTCTGCCTTCTCCTCACTCTGGATGGCTTTCTGTTCTCTCCTCTCACTGGATGCACATCTGTCCTCTTCTCCCTCTGAATGCCCTTCTGTCTTCTCCTCTACCTGAATGCTCTTCTGTCTACTCCTCTGTCTGGATGCCCTTCTGTCCTCCCCTCTCTCTGGATGCACTTCTGTCTTGTCTTATTTCTGGATGCCCTTCAGTTCTCTGCTCTAACTAGATGCCCTTCTGTCATCTCTTCTCTCTGGATGCCCTTTTGTTCTCTTCTCTCCCTGGATGCCCTTCAGTCCCCTTTTCTCTCAGGATGTCTTTCAGTCTTCTGCTTTCTCTGGATGGGCTTCTGTACTCTCCTCTTTCTGTATTTACTCCAGTTCTATCATCTCTTTGGATGCCCTTCTGTTCTCTCTTCTCTCGGGATGTCCTTTTGTCCTCTCCTCTCTCTGGATGCCATTCTGTTTTCTCCTATCTCTGGAGGATCTTCTGTTCTCTCCTCTCTCTGGATGCTTTTATGTCCTTTCCTCTCTCTTGATTCCCTTCTGTTCTCTCCTCTCTCTGGATGCCTTTCTGTATTCTGCTCTCTCTGGATGCCCTTGTGTCCTCTTCTCTCTCTGCATGCCCTTCAGTTCTCTTCTCTTTCCGATGCCCTTCTGTCATTCGCTGAATGCACTTCTGTGGTTTCCTCTCTCCAAATGCCCTTCTGTTTCGCCTCTCTCTGGATTCCCTTCTGTATTCTCCTCTCTCTGTATGCTCTTCTGTTCTCTCCTCTTTCTAGATGCCCTTCTGTCGTCTCCTTTCTCTTGATGCCCTTCTGTTCTCTCCTTTTTCTGGATTCCCTTTTTGTCTTCTCCTCACACTGGATACCGTTCTCTTCTCTTCTCTCTCTAGATGCCCTTCTGTCCTCTATTCTCTCTGGATGCCCATCTGTTCTCTCGACTCCCCGGATGCCCTTCTGTGCTCTCCTGTCTGTGGATGCATTTCTGTACTCTCCTCTCTCTGGATGCCCTTCTGCTCCATCCTCTCTCTGAATGCCCTACTGTTCACTCCTCACTCGGGATGCCCTTCTGTTCTCTCATATCTCTGGATGCCCTTCTGCTCTCTCCTCTCACTGGATGCCTTTCTGTTCTCTTTTCTCTCGGGATGAACTTCTGTCCATTCCTCATGCTGGATTCCCTTCTGTTTTCTCCTCTCTCCTGATGCACTTCTGTTCTCTCCTCTCTCTGGATTCACCCCTGTAATCGCCTCTCTCTGGATGCTCGTTTGTCCTCTAATCTCTCTGGCTTCCCTTCTGTCCTGCCCTCTGTCTGGATGTCCTTCTGCTCTCTCATCTCTCTTAATGCCCTTCTGTTCTCTCCTCACACTGGATGCCCTACAGTTCTCTCATTTTTCTGGATGCCTTTCTATTCTCTCCTCTCTCTGGATGCCCTTCTGTCTTCTCCTCTCTCTCTGTATGCCCTTCTGTTCTCTCCTCTCGTTGGATCCCCTTCTGTCTTCTCCTCTCTCTGGATGCCATTGTGTTCTCTCCTCTCTCTGGATTCACTTCTGTTCTCTCCTCTCTCTGGATGACCTTCTGTCCTCTACTCTCTCTGGATGCCCTTCTGTCTTCTCTTGTCTCTGGATGCCCTTCTGCTCTCTCCTCTCTCTGGATGACCTTCTGTTCTCTCTTCATTCGGGATGACCTTCTGTCTACTCCTCACTGTGGATTCCCTTCTGTCTTCTCCTGTCTCTTGATGCCCTTCTGTTCTCTCCTCTTTCTGGATGCCCTTCTGTTTTCTCCTCTCTTCGAATATGATTCTGTCATTTCCTCTCTCAGGATGCACTTCTGTTGTCTCCTCTCTCTGAATTCCCTAATTTTCTTTTCATCTCTCTGGATGCCCTTCTGTCATCTCCTCTCGCTGGATGACCTTCTGTCTTCTCCTCTCTCCTGATGCCCTTCTGGTCTCTCGTCTCCCCGAATGCCCTTCTGTTCTCTTCTCTCTCTGGATTCGCTTCAGTCTCCTCCTTCTCTGAAATCCCGCTGTTCTCTCCTCTTTCTGGATGCCCTTTTGTTCTCTCCTCTATCTAGGTGCCCTTCAGTCTTCTCCTCTCTCTATATGGCATTCTGTTCTCTTTTCTGTGAATGCCCTTCTGTCCTCCCCTGTCTCTGGATGCCCTTCTGTCTTCTTCTCTTTCTGGATGGCCTTCTGTTCTCTGCTCTAATTAGATGCCCTTCTGTCCTCTTTTCTCTCTGGATGCCCTTATGTTCTCTTCTCTACCTGGATGACCTTCTGTCCTCTATTCTCTCTGGATGCCCTTCTGTCTTCTCCTTTCTCTGGATGCCCTTCTGTTCTCTCCTCTCTCTGGATGCACATCTGTCTTCTCCTTTCTCTGTATACATTTCTGTCTTCTCCTCTCTCTGTATGCTCTTCTGTTCTCTCCTCTCTTTGGATTCCCTTCTGTCTTCTCCTCCTCTCTGGATGCCCTTCTGTTCTCTCTTCTCTCGGGATGACCTTCTGTCCACTCCTCACTCTGGATTCTCTTCTGTCTTCTCCTCTCTCTTGATGCCCTTCTGCTCTCTCTTCTCTCTGGATTCACTTCTGTTCTCTCCTCTCTCTGGATGCCCTTCTGTCCTCTACTCTTCCTGGATGCCCTTCTGCTCTCTCCTCTCTCTGGATGTCCATCTGTCCTCTTCTCTCTCTGTATACCCTTCTGTGTTCTCCTCTCTCTGAATGCCCTTCTGTCTTCTCATCTAACTTAATGCCCTTCTGTTCTTTCCTCTCTCTAGTTGCCTTTCTGTTCTCTCCTCTATCCAGATGCCCTTCTGTCTTCTCCTCAATCTGGATGGTCTTCTGTTCTCTTTTCTGTGGATGTCCTTCTATCCTACCCTTTATCTGGATGCCCTTCTGTCTTGTCCTCTTTCTGGATGCCCTTCTGTTCTCTGCTCTAACTAGATGCCCTTCTGTCCATTTTTCCCTCTGGATGCCCCTCTGTTCTCTTCTCTCCCTGGATGCCCTTCAGTCCCCTTCTCTCTCAGGATGTGCTTCAGTCTTCTGCTCTCTCTGGATGGGCTTCTGTACTCTCCTCTTTCTGTATTCACTCCAGTTCTATCATCTCTCTGGATGCCCTTCTGTTCTCTCTTCTCTCGGGATGTCCTTTTGTCCTCTCCTCTCTCAGGATGCCATTCTGTCTTCTCCTATATCTGGATGCCCTTATGTCCTCTCCTCTCTCTTGATTCCCTTCTGTTCTCTCTTATCTCTGGATGCCATTCTGTCTTCTTCTCTTTCTGGATTCCCTTCTGTCTTCTCTTCTCTCTGGATGCCCTTCTGCTCTCTCCTCTCTCTGGATGTCCTGTTCTTCTCTCCTCTCTCAGATGCCCTTCTGTCTTCTCCTGTCTCTGGTTTCCCTTCTGTTCTCTCCTCTCTCTTCTTGCCCTTCTGTTCTCTCCTCTCTCCAGATGCCCTATTGTCTTCTCCTCTCTCTGGATGCCCTTCTACTCTCTCCTCTCTCTGGATTCTCTTCTGTCTTCTCCTCTCTCTGGATGCTCTTCTGTCTTCTCCTATCTCTGGATGCACTTCTGTTCTCTCCTCTTTCTGGATTCCCTATTTTTCTTTTCCTCTCTCAGGATGCCCTTATGTCACCTCCTCTCTATGGATGACTTTCTGTCTTCTCCTCTCTCCTGATGGCCATCTGTTCTTTCCTCTCTCTGAATGCCCTTCTGTTCTCTCCTCTCTCTGGATTCTCTTCTGTCTTCTCCTTCTCTGGATGCCCTTCTGTTCTCTCCTCTCTCTGGATGCCCTTGTGTCCTCTTCTCTCTGGATGGCCTTCTTTTCGATCCTCTCTCTTTAAGCCCGACTGTTTTCTACACTCTCTGGATGCCCTTCTGTTCTCTCCTCTCTCTGGATGACCTTCTGTCCTCTAGTCTATCTGGATGCCCTTCTGTCTTCTCCTCTCTCTGGATGCCCTTCTTCTCTGTCCTCTCTCTGGATGCCCTTCTGTTGTGTCCTGTACTGCCCGGCTTTTTGGGCCAAAATGTTTCTGCGTGCTCAACTCCATGCTTGGCAGTCACTGTGTCTTGGCCCAAGCTGCCGTTCCGGTCCGAAGATCAGGGTCTATTGAGAGAGAGAGTGGGGATAAAGGGGAAGAGACCTGAAGAATGGAGACAAGACAGAAAGTCTGATCAAGTCTTGTTTATTGAAGGGAATTCTGAGGTATTTATAGGCTTTTCCCACGTGCTTTGTAGGCACGTGGATACCATGTGCCTTGCAGGTATGGATATGACGTAAGCCTTACAGGCGTCTATAGCATGGATAGCACTTGCACTGTGTGCCTTGCAGGCGTGGATACCAAGTGCGCCTTACAGGCATGTATGGCATGGATAGCACGTGGACAGCAAGTGAACCGCATGCCTTGCAGGCGTGGCTACCATGTGCACCTTGTAGCTTGGAGCAGTAAACAGCAACACAAAATACCTGGGATATCAGAGTGTGCTTTAGCTGTTGTAGGCTATTGATAACCAAATCTTTCGTCAGGGTATATGGTTCCAGATGGCTGCAAAGATGATCTAGCCACTTTCTGCTAAAATCGGCTCCCAACAGGTCCCCCTTTTTAAATTTTTTTCAAAAGGGAAGGCTGGGAAAACTTACGGAAACCGTGCCTGTCCTAGGTTGGAACAAAGGACCCCAGCCTCCCTTTCTCATCCTTGGATACTCAACAGCCATTGGTTGAGCTCCTGTCTTAGGATGGTGAGGCCTCCCTTCTTTTAGGGGCAAGGGACTCTGTATGCTCCCTTACCTGTCACTGACTATCCGGCTTAGGGCGTAAGTTAGGAGTTAATCCTCGTCTGTCTTGATGACAGAGGTTTCAGAGTCCCCTACTTCCAGCCAGTAATATTGGACCTGTATTGGTTTCATTTGAATAGCATCTATCTGTTGCCGTACAAAAGCCATCAGTTTGTTGAACAAGCTAGACAAATAAATTGTCAAACAATGTCAATCATGTGTTAAACTTTTACCAGTTCCTCATTTGGGTGTAAATCCAAAGGGACTGATACCAAACAGTATCTGGCAAATGGATGTTACTCATTATACTGAATTTGGAAAACAAATATATACATGTATGTGTAGACACATACAGTGGTTTCATTTATGCAACATTACAAACTGGAGAAGCAAGCAAGCATGTGATTGCTCATATGCTTGCTAAAATCGCTGTATTGGGTGTGCCTAAACAGATAAAAACTGACAATAGCCCAGGGTATACAAGCTCCAGTTTCCACCAATTTTGTGATAAATTGGGAATACTACATAAAACGGGTATTCCATATAATCCACAGGGCCAAGATATGGTAGAAAGGGCACATCAAACCATTAAATGTCAATTTGAAAAAATTTAAAAAAGGGGAATGGTATCCTACCAAGGGATCCACCAGAAATATCCTTCATCATGCACTTTTTATTTTAATTTTTTTAACTTTGGATTCTGAAGGAAAATCTGCTGCAGATAGATTCTGGCATCCTGATACCAAAAAGAATTTTGCAACAGTCTTCTGGAAAGACCCATTAACTGGAACCTGGAATGGGCCAGATCCAGTGCTTATCTGGGGAAGAGGTACTGTTTGCATATATTCCCAAACTGCAGATGCTGCATGTTGGCTGCCAGAGAGACTGATTAAACAAATAGACAACAATAAAAAATCCAGGGAGGAGAAACCCCCTGAGAAGCGTATTTTTTCTTTGCAAGAAATATGAAGGAAACATGAAGATGCTTCACAATTGCCTTCAAACTGGAACAGATCAACGAATAAACCTGACTTGGGAATTTCTCAGTGCTGAAGGAGACATCACCACCCACATCTTCAGGGTGGCTCTATTGGACTCTTGATTCACTGACTTATGATTTAGTGGGGTATATTGTTTAAACCCACTACCACAGTTATTATAGTTGTTTTGGGGTTTGAGATTGATTGAGCAGGGACAGGGATTTCCTTACTTGTTTTGTTAAGATCAAAGCTATGATCGATTCTGTATTTTTGTGAGATACCCTTCAAAAGAGTGTTGCTTTTATACTGACTGTTCAGGCATTGCTAAGTCTCTTGTCTCTTGGGTTGATCTGATAAAGTCACTGCAGCTATCCGAGTAGCTAGGTCTGCCTTGGTGTTTTCTTCAGAGAGAGGACCTGGTAGCCCAGTGTGGGCTCTCAGGTGTCCTATAAAGAATTTACACTTTCTCCTCAGAATTAATTGTTGGCATTGTAAAAACAAATCAGCTGCTTCTGAGGAATGCTTTATTTGTGCAGCAGTTTCTAGCAGAAGGATAGACTGAACTATATATGAGCTATCTGTATAAATATTAATAGTTTTATTTGGAAATGCTTGAAACACTGCAATAACAGCATGTAATTCAACCAATTGAGCTGACACAGATGATGTAACAAAAGAGATTACTTGATCCTTAAAGGCATAAGCAGCTGTTCCTGATGAGGAATCATCAGTGAAAACTAGCAATGCTTCCTTGATAGGTTCATGTGCAGTACGAGATGGAAAAACAAATTCATGGTGATTACAAAACTGAAACAATTTATCTGGTGGATAATGATTATCTATCTGACCAGCAAATGAGGCACATGCAATAGGCCAGACTTCAGAATTCTGCATAAGCCAATCAACCTGATGCCTTGTATAAGGTTGTACTATGACATTAGGATCTTTTCCAAAATATTTTTGACTGTTATCTCTGCCTAACATAATCATATCAGCTACAGCTGCATAGTTTGGATTAAGAACCTTCTTGGGGGATGAGGGAAGATGAACCCATAATATGGGTGCAGTTTGCCAAAAAACTGCAGTAAGAGTCAATTTAGTGTTAAAAATAAGAAAATATAAAGGCTTAGAATAATTAATATGAGTTACAAATTGGGATGAAATAGCATTCTCTACCTTCTGTAAGGCTTTTCTACCCTCCTCTGTTAGAGCCTTGCCGGATTTAGGGTCAGGATCTCCCTTGAGAGTATCAAACAGAGGCTTCAATTCTCCTGTTGTAAGTTTCAAATATGGTCTTAGCCAATTAATGTCTCCCAGTAGTTTTTGAAAATCATTAAGTGTCTTAAGGGAATCAGTCCTCAGTGTGGCTTTATTATTAATAATACTTGGACCATTTATCTGAAATCCTAAATAAGTATATGGATCTTGTAATTGCACCTTTTCTGGTGCTATTTGTAACCCTGCAGTCTGTAAAGCTGTTCTAAGATCATCAAAGCACTGGAGTACCTGTTTTCCATCTATACCCTGAGGCAATACCTTCCATTTATATCTTTTCATAGGTTCTCTAAAGTTTATAGAGGGAATACTGAAAGCAAAACGTTTTCTAGCATTAGGATGCAAGGCGATAGTAAAAAAAAAAACAGTCTTTTAAATCTATAACTATTTTATAATAACCTAAATGTATGGCCACCAGTGTGGGCAGCCCAGGTTGTAAGGCTCCCATTTTAATCATGGTTGCGTTAACAGCCCTCAAGTCTTGCAAAAATCTCCACTTTCCTGACTTTTTCCTAATGACAAATATTGGGGTGTACCAGGGAGAGTTACTCTATTCTAAATGCCCTGCCTGTACTTGCTCCTGCACTAGCAACTGGGTAGCTTGTAATTTTTCGGTGGTTAGGGACAACTGATCCACCCAGACGGGCAAGTCCCCTTTCCAGGTGATGGGATCCGCACAACGTCCTAGGGGTGCAGCTGAATGAGTAGCCCCCATCAAAAATACCCCAAGCCTTTTCTTCTAGTGTTACCATAAACCTCAATAGGATAAGTGATCCCATCTTCACTTTTTCCTAATCCTTTCCCTGGGGAAAATCCAGAGTTTATCATTTGAGCTGTGATTACTTCATTAGGGCTGCACATAATCAATCCCAACTGGGATCACAGATCTCTGCCCCAGAGATTAATGGGAAGGCCTGAGATGACATAGGGTTGTATATTTCCTGTATTTCCTTCTTTATCTTTCCACATCAGCACCTTAGAGCTTTGTAGTGGGTTTTGACTTTGGCCAATACCCCTTAAATTGGTTAAGGTTGGGGGTAAGAGGCCAGGTAGCAGGCCAATCAGTTTGTTTTAGGATAGTCACATCAGCTCCTGTGTCAACCAAGCCTTGGAATGCCTTTCCCTCTAGTCAGATTGTCATCATAGGTTTTTGTTTAACTATAGGCTGTTCCCAGTATGCATCAGAGGAACCAAAGCCTTGATCCCCTCTTTTAGGATTATTATATTTGTGATTAGTAGGGTACAATGGAAGTAACAATAGTTGAGCTATCCTCTTTCCTGTAGGAATGGTGACTATGTTCTGAATTGCCTGAGCCATTACCTTAATCTCACCCTGATAATCATTATCTATAACTCCAGGAAAAATTTGTAATCCCTACATACTAGTATTGCTTCTTCCCACTATCAGGCCAAACACATTTGGATAGAGTGGTCCAAACACTCCAGTGGGTAAAGCCTGAGGTCCCATTTCTGGGGTTAATACTGTGTGTGGGTGGCAGAACTGATGTCCAGTCCTGCGCTTCCTGGTGTTGCTCGACTAAATTCAGAAAGGGATTGGTATTTGCTGGTAGGACACTGACTGCTCCATAAGCCTGTTTTGGCTTGTGTCAGTTCGGGGCCTGGAGCTGGCCCCTGTTCCCGTTTCCCTGATCATAGGAAAGGGTGTTACCCTGTGCATCTCTTTTAGACATACAATGACTAGCCCAATGCCTTCCATGTTTGCAACATGGTCAGAGCCCAGGCTGTTTTCTGGGCTGTCTCTGGCTTAACTCATTTTCTACCCTGCAATCTCTTGCAAAGTGTCCAGGCTTACCATATTTAAAACATGCCTTTCTGTCTTTATTTGCCAAAAAATCTCTTACAGATTGTCCTTGCATAGCAGCTGCCATAGCTAAGCCCTGTTGGTAAGAGGGACCTATGTCAGAACAGAGTCTGATATACCCTGTAAGATCCATGTTTTTCCTGTAGGGTCTAATGGCCACTTGGCAGGCAGAATTGGCATTTTCATATGCAAGTTGTTTCACATAGTCTACACCCACCTCTGCATTACCAAAAATCCTTCCTGCTGTTGTCATTAATCGATGAACAAAGTCAGAAAATCGTTCATCAGGCCCTTGCCTGACTGCTGTTAAAGATGCACCAGGGTCTCCCTTTACCAGGAGTTTACGTCAAGGCTTCATGGCTGCATTTTAAATTTGAGCATATAAACCTGGGTCATATTGCATCTGGTTATCACTAGAAGCAAATTGCCCTTCTCCTACTAAGGCAACAAAGGACCAACCATTGCCTGCCTGAATGTTTCTCCTAGCCGTCTCTTTACAATTCTCATGATACTCTGATTTCCACATAAGATAGTCACCACCACTAAGAACTGCTCTCACTAACGTATTGCAACCACTAGGAGTCAGCCACTCCTCTGCAGCTGATTCTAAAATCGCAAGAGTAAAGGGAGCAGTGGCACCATATTGAGATACTGCATTTTTTAATTCTTTAATAATTTGAAAATTAAATCCTGTGTGATGTCTCCAAGCAACCCCTTGAGCATCTCTGGTCTCTGATACAGGAAAAGCCTTAGTGTCTCCGTCCTCTGGCTGATCTGTAGCTGAACTAAAGTTAGAGGATAGGGACTGCCTTTGGACACCAGGTTGAGGAGCGTGAAAATCCAGGGGATTTTAGAAGTTAGTCTCTTGAGACCTCTTCCCTGTCCTTAATTTTTGTAACTGGTTACTTAAGCCCTGATACTCTTTTTCTAACTCTATCAGTAGTTTAAGGGTAGTAATTTTGTCCTGTAACTCCTTTTTAGGATCTACAACCATTGTCTCCATTGGGGGAGCACTTGGAAGTAGAGGCACATAGAGAAAGGGCATTTTAGCATCATAAAATTTGACTTCCACTTCCTCTCGGTCAGCACAATCTGGCTTTGACAAATTGTCAACCACCTTTGGCTGTATTTTGGATTCTAACTTATGCTTCTTTTTATTTTGAACAAAAAAGACAGCATTCAAGAACAAAAGCAAAAAATTAACACATGTGAGCCGCAAACAAAACCGAAACAGAGAGTTGAATTCAAGCTGACTAATTTTGGATTCAGGTTGACTAATTCCTTGTCCCATTTTCCTTACCTTTCTCAACGTGGCAAATTCGTGATCACCTTCTTCCAGTAACGTCCCTCACTGGGTCTCTCGTTCCCGCTGCCTCTCGTTGAGCGCCAAACTGTCACACTTACTGGAGCCCCAAGTTGGGCGCCACAAATGTTGTGGCCTGTACTGCCTGGCTTCTGTATTCTCCTACTCAGGATGCCCTTCTGTTCTCTCCTCTCTCTGAATGCCCTTGTGTCCTCTTCTCTCTGGATGCCCTTCTGTTCTGTCCTCTCTCTTAAGCCTGTCTGTTTTCTACACTCTCTGCATGCCCTTCTGTTCTCTTCTCTCTCGGAAAGAACTTCTGTCCTCTAGTCTCTCTGGATGCCCTTCTGTCTTCTCCTCTCTCTGGATTCCCTTCTGCTCTGTCCTCTCTCTGGATGCCCTTCTGTTCTCTCTTCTCTCGGGATGTCTTTCTGTCCTGTCTTCTCTCTGGATTCCCTTCTGTCTTCTGCTATTTCTTGATGCCCTTCTGTTCTCTCCTCTTTCTGGATGCCCTTCTGTTCTCTCCTCTCTCCGCATACCCTTTTGTCATCTACTCTCTCAGGATGCACTTCTTTTCTCTCCTCTCTCTGCATTCCTTAATTTTCTTTTCCTCTCTCTAAATACCCTTCTGTCATCTCCTCTCTCTGGAATACCTTCTGTCTTCTCCTCTCTCCCGATGCCCTTCTGGTCTCTCCTCTCCCCGAATGCCCTTCTGTTCTCTCCTCTCTCTGGATTCGCTTCTGTCTTCTCTTTTTCTGAAAGCCCTCTGTTCTCTCCTCTTTCTGGATGCCCTTCTGTTCTCTCCTGTATCTATGTGCCCTTCAGTATTCTCCTCTCTCTGTATGGCCTTCTGTACTATTTTATGTGGATGTCCTTCTTTGCTCTCCTCTCTCTGGATGCCCTTCTGTCTTCTGCTATCTCCCGATGTCCTTCTGTCTTCTCCTTTTTCTGGATTCCCTTCTGTCTTCTCCTCTCTCTGGATGCCCTTCTGCTCTTTCCTCTCTCTGAATGCCCATCTGTGTTCTCCTCTATCTGGATTCACTTCTGTTCTCTCCTATCTTTGGATTCCCTTCTGTCTTCTCCTCACTCTGGGTGGCCTTCTGTTCTCTTTTCTGTGGATGCCCTTCTGTCCTCCCCTGTCTCTGGATGCCCTTCTGCCTTTTCTCTTTGTGGATGGCCTTCTGTTCTCTGCTTTAACTAGATGCCCTTCTGTTCTCTCCTCTCTCTGGATGCCCTTCTGCTCTCTCCTCTCTCTGGATGCCCATCTGTCCTCTTCTCTCTCTGTATGTCCTTCTGTCTTCTCCTCTCTCTGAATGCCCTTCTGTCTTCTCCTCTAATTGAATGCTCTTCTGTCTTCTCCTCTGTATGCCCTTCTGTCTTCTCGTCTCTCTGGATGCCCTTCTGTTCTCTCCTCTCTTTGGATTCCCTTCTGTCTTCTCCTCTATCAGGATGCCCTTCTGCTGTTTCCTCTGTCTGAATGCCCTTCTGTCTTCTCCTCTCTCTGGATTCACATCTGTTCTCTCCTCTCTCTGGATGCCCTTCTCTTCTCTCCTCTCTCTAGATGCCCTTCTGTCCTCTATTCTCTCTGGATATCCATCTGTTCTCTCGACTCCCCGGATGCACTTCTGTGCTCTCCTCTCTCTGGATGTCCTTCTGTACTCTCCTCTCTCTGGATGCCCTTCTGCTCTCTCCTCTCTCTGAAGGCCCTTCTGTTCACTCCTCACTCAGGATGCCCTTCTGTTCTCTCTTTTTTCTGGATGCTCCTCTGTTCTCTCCTCTCTCCTGATGCCCTTCTGCCTTCTGCTCACTCTGGATGGCTTTCTGTTCTCTCCTCTCTCTGGATGCACATTTGTCCTCTAGTCTCTATGTATACCCTTCTGTCTTCTCCTCTCTCTGTATGCTCTTCTGTTCTCTCCTCTCTTTGGATTCCCTTCTGTCTTCTCCTTCTCTCTGGATGCCTTTCTGTTCTCTCCTCTCTCTGGATTCACCTCTGTACTCTCCTCACTCTGGATACCCATTTGTCCTCTAATCTCTCTGGATTCCCTTCTGTCCTCTCCTCTGTCTAGATGCCCTTCTGCTCTCTCATTTCTCTTAATGCCCTTCTGTTCTCTCCTCATGCTGGATGCCCTAAAGTTCTCTCATTATTCTGGATGCCCATCTGTTCTCTCCTCTCTGGTTTCCCTTCTGTCTTCTCCTCTCTCTGTATGCCCTTCTGTTTTCTCCTCTCTCTAGATTCCCTTCTGTTGTCTACTCTCTCTGGATGCCCTTCTGTTCTCTCCTCTCTATGGATTCACTTCTGTTCTATCCTCTCTCTGGATGCCTTTTGGCCTCTCCTCTCACTGGATTTTCTTCTGTCCTCTCCTCTTCCTGGATGCACTTATGCTCTCTCCTATCTCTGGATGTCTTTCTGTCCTCTTCTCTCTCTGGATGCCCTTCTGTTTTCTCCTCTCTCTGGATGCCCTTCTGTCTTCTCCTCTCTCTGGATGCCCTTCTGTTCTCTCCTCTATCCCTATGCCCTTATGTTCTCTTTTTGCTCTCGATTCCCTTCTGTCTCTCCTCTCTCTGGATGCCCAACAATTTTCTCCTCACACTGGATACCCTTCTTCTTCTCCTCTCTCTAATTGCCCTTCAGTTCTGTCCTCTCACTGGATGCCCATCTGTCCTCTTCTATCTCAGTATGCCCTTCTATCTTCTCCTCTCTCTGAATGCCCTTCTGTCTTCTCCTCTGTCTGGGTTCCCTTCTGTGCTCTCCTCTCTCTGGATACCCTTCTGTGCTCTCCTCTCTCTGGATGCCCTTCGCTTCTCTCCTCTCTCTAGATGCCTTTCTGTTTTCTCCTCTATCCATATGCCCTTATGTCTTCTTATCACTTTGGATGGAATTCTGTTCTCTTTTCTGTGGATGCCCTTCTGTCCTCCCCTGTCTATGGATGCCCTTTTGTCTTCTCCTCTTTCTGGATGCCCTTCTGTTTTCTGCTCTAACTAGATGCCCTTCTGTCCTCTCTTCTCTCTGGATGCCCTTTTTGTTCTCCTGTCTCCTTGGATGACCTTCTGTCCTCTCATCTCTCTATATGCCCGTCTGTCCTCTTTCTCCATCTAGATGCCTTCTCTCTTCTCCTCTTTCCGAGTGCACTTCTGTTCTCTCCTCTCTATCGAAGCCCTTTTGTCTTCTCCTCTCTCTGGATGCCCTTCAATTCTCTCCTCACTTGGATACCCTTCTGACTTCTCCTCTCCCTGGATACCCTTCTGTCTTCTTAGTTCTCTGCATGTCCTTCAGTCTTCTGCCTGATAATTTTCTCCTCACTCTGGATACCCTTCTGTCTTATTCTCTCTCTAGATGACCTTCTGTTCTCTCCTCTCACTGGATGCAATTCTGTCATCACCTCTCTCTGGATGCCCTTCTGTTTTCTCCTCTCTAAGGATGTCCTTAAGTCCCCTTCTCTCGCAGCATGTCCTTCAATCTTCATCTGTCTTTATGGGCTTCTGTTCTCTACTCTTTCTGTATTCTCTCCAGTTCTATCAACTCTCTGGATGCCCTTCTGCTCTCTCTTCTCTCAGGATGTCCTTTTGTCCTCTCCTCTCTGTAAATGCCCTTCTATTTTTCTCCTTTCTCTGGATGACCTTCTGTTCTCTCCTCTCTCTGGATGCCCCTTTTGTGCTCTCCCTCTCTCTTGATACCTTCTGTTCTCTCCTCTCTTTGGATGACCTTCTGTTTCTCCTCTCTCCGATGCCCTACTGACTTTCTCCTCTCTCTGGATGCCCTACTACTCTCTCCTCTCTCTGGATGCGCTTCTGTTCTCTCCTCTCTCTAGATTCCTTCTGTCTTCTCCTCTCTATTGATGCCCTTCTGTTCTCTTCTCTTTCTGGATGCCCTTCTGTTCTCTCCTCTCTCCGGATGCCCTATTGTCTTCTCCTCTCTCTGGATGCTTTTCTGGTCTCTCATCTCTCTGGATGCCCTTCTGTTCTCTCCTCTCTATGGATTCCCTTCTGTCATTTTCTCTCTCTGGATGTATTTCTGTTCTCTACTCTCTCTGGATGACCTTCTGTCTTCTCCTCTCTCCCGATGCCCCTCTGTCCTCTCCTCTCTCTAGATGCCCTTATGTTCTCTCCTCTCTCTAGATGGCCTTCTGTTCTCTCCTCTATCTAGATGCCCCTTCTGTCTTCTCCTCTCTCTGTATGGCCTCCTGTACTGTTGTCTGTAGATGCCCTTCTGTCCTTTCCACTCTCTGGATACCCTTTGATCTCTTCTCTCTGGAGGCCTATTCTGTCCCTCTCTTCTGTATGGATGCCCTTCTGTCTTCTCCTATCTCCTGATGCCCTTCTGCCTTCTTCTCTCTCTGGATGCCCTTCTGTTCTCTGCTCACTCTAGATGGCCATCTGTCCTCTACTCTCTCTGGATGTCCGTCTGTTCTCTTATCTCCCTCGATACCTTTCTATCCTTTCCTCTCTCACGATGCCCATCTGTCCTCTTCTTCATCTGGATGCCTTCTCCTCTTCTATTTCCGGATGCCCTTCTGTTCTGTCCTCTCTCTAGATGCCCTTCTGTTCTCTCCTCTATCTAGATGCCCTTCTCTATTCTCCTGATCTGTATGGCATTCTGTACTCTTTTCTCTGGATGCCCTTCTGTCCTATCCTCTCTCTGGATGCCCTTCTGTCTTCTTCTATCTCCAAATGCCCTTCTGTCTTTTCCTATTTCTGGATGCACTTCTGTTCTCTGCTCTCTCTAGATACCCTTCTGTCCTCTCCTCTATCTGGATGCCCTTCTGTTCTCTTCTCTCCCTGTATTCCCTTCTGTCCTCTAATTTCTCTGGATTCCCATCTTTCCTCTTCTCCATCTAGATGCCTTCTCTCTTCTCCTTTATCTGGATGACCTTCTGTTCTCTCCTTTATCTGGAAGCCCTTCTGTCTTCTCCTCTCTCTGGATGACCTTCTTTTCTATCCTTGCTCTAGATGCCCTTCTGTTCTCTCCTCTATCTAGATGCCCTTCTGTCTTCTCCTCTCTCTGTATGGCCTTCTGTAATCTTTTCTGTAGATGCCCTTATGTCCTCTCTTCTCTATGGATTCCCTTCTGCTCTCTCTTCTCTCTGGAGGCCATTCTGTCCTCTCCTCTCCCTGGATGCCCTTCTGTCTTCTCCTATCTCCCAATGACCTCTGTGTGCTCCTCTTTCTGGATACCCTTCTGTTCTCTCCTCTCTTTACATGCCATTCTGTTCTCTAGTCTCTCTAGATGCTCTTATGTTCTCTGCTCGCTCTGGATGTTCTTCTGTCTTCTCCTCAACTGGATGCCTTTCTGTCATCTCCTTTCTCTGGATGCCCTTCTGTTCTCTCCTCTCTCTGGATGCCCTTCTGTTGTCTCCTCTCTCTGGATGCCCTTCTGTTCTCTCCTCTCTCTGGATTTTCTTTTTGTCTTCTCTTCTCTCTGGATGCCCTTCTTTTCTCTCCTGTCTCTAGATGCCATTCAGTTCTCTATTCTCTCTGGATGTCTTTCTTTTCTCTCATCTCTTTGGATGCCTTTCTGTGCTCTCCTCTCTCTGGATGCCTTTCTGTCCTCTCCTCTCTCTGGAGGCCATTCTGTCCTCTCCTCTTGCTGGATGACCTTCTGTCTTCTCCTATCTACCAATGCCCTTCTGGCTGCTCCTCTTTCTGGATACCTTCTGTTCTCTGCTCTCTCTACATGCCCTTCTGTCCTCTATTCTCTCTGGATGCCCTTCTGTTCTCTCCTCTCTCTGGATGTTCTTCTGTCTTCTCTAATCTCTTGATAACATTCTACTCTCTACTCTCTCTGGATGCCCTTCTTTCTTCTCCACTCTCTGGATACATTTCGGTTCTCTCCTCTCTGTAAATGCCGTTCTGTCTTCTCCTCTCTCTGGATGCCCTATGTTCTCTCCTCTCTCTGCATGCATTTCTGACCTCTTTTCTCTCTGGATGCCCTTCTGTTCTCTCCTCTCTCTAGATGCCCTTCTGTCTTCTCCTGTCTCTGGATGGCTTCTGTTCTCTCCTCTCTCTGGATCCCTTCTGTCCACTCCTCTCTCTGGATGGTCTTCTTCACACTCCTCACTCTGGATGCCCTTCTGTGCTCTCTTCTCTCTGGATGCCCTTCTGTCATCTCCTCGCTCTGGATGCCCTTCTGATCTCTCCTCTCTCTAATGATGACCTTCAGATCCTCTATTCTACCTGGATGGCTTTCTTTTCTCTTGTCTCATCTGGATGCCTTTTCTGTGCTCTCATCTCTCTGGATGCCCTTCAGTCCTTTCCTCTCTCTGGATGCAGTTCTGTCTTCTTCTCTCTCTGGATACCCACAATTTTTCCTCCTCACTCTGAATACACTTCTGTCTTCCTCCTCTCACTAGATGCCCTTTCTGTTTTCCTCTTTCTCTCTGGATTCCCTTCTGTTTTCTCCTCCTCCTAGATGCCCTTCTGTTTTCCTCTTCTCTCT
>NW_023046549.1:127813-216834 GCF_011762505.2 Arvicanthis niloticus | reverse complement strand
TTGTGGTGGAGAGTTGGGAGGATATCCCTGTGGTGGACTATGTGTAGGGCATTTCTGTTGTGAACATTGGGATGAACATCCTTTTGGAGGAAGGAGGGGAGTATATCCCTGTTGTGTACAATGGGATGGATGTTTCTGTAGTGAATAGTGGGGAACATATTTGTGTGGTGGACAGTTAGGAAGATGTCCCTGTGATTAATTGTTGGAAGGAAGTTCTTTTTTTTGGACAACCAGAGGATGTCCATGTGGTGTACAATGGGAAGGACATCCCTGTTGTAGACAGTGTGGAGGACATTCCTGTGGTAGACAGTGGTTAAGATATCCCTGTTGTGCATAGGTGGATGTCCCTGTGCTGCACAGTGGGGAGGATGTCCCTGTTGTTTACAGTGGGAAGGACTTCTCTGTGTTTGATAGTTGAGAGGATATCCGTGTTGTGGACAGTTGGGAGGATGTCCCTGTGTTGTAGAGTTTAGAGGATTTCCCTGTGGTGGACAGTGTGAATGATGGCATTGTGGACAGTAAGGACAATGCTCCTGTGGTGCACAAGAGAATGTCTCTTTGGTGGACAGTGAGAATGATGTCCTTGTAGTGGGTAGTGCAGAAGACATCTCTGGGTTGGAGAGTGGTAAGAACATCCCTGTTGTGCACAGGAGGATGTCCCTGTGGTGTACAGTGGGAAGGACATCCCTTTGGAGGACAGTGGAGAGGACATCATTGTGGTGGACAGTCAGAAGGATATCCCTGTGGTGGACAGAGGGGAGGACCTGCCTGTGGTGGACAGTGGGTAGGATGTCCCTGTGGTTTACAGTGCAGAGGATATTCGTGTGGTGGATGGAGGTGATAACTTCCATGTAGTGCATATTGTTGAGGACAACCATGTTGTGAACAGTGGTAAGGATGTCCTTGTAGGACACAAGAGGATATCCCTGTGGTGGACAGTGGGAAGGACATCTGTCTTGTGGATCGTGGAAAAACGTCCCTGTGGTTGACAGTTGGGAAGACCTAACTGTGGTGAACAGTGGGGAGGACACATCTTTTGTGGACATTGAGTAGGACGTCCCTGTGGTGGATTATGGAAAGGACATCACTTTGATGGACAGTAGAGAGGACCTCCCTGTGTGGACGTTGGGAAGGAGTTCCGTGTTGTGGACAGTGGAGAGAATGTTTCTGGGGTGGACCATTGAAATGATGTCTCTCTGGTGGACAGTGGAGAGGACCTCTTTGTGGTAGACAGTGCGTAGTACGTCCCTGTGGTAGACAGTGTGTAGTATAGTCCTGTGGTGGACAATGGGCACAACGTCCCTGTGGTGGACAGTGGAAAGTACATCCCTGTTGTGGACAGTGGGGAGGGCGTCCCTGTGGTTGACAGTGGAAACTACATCACTTTGATGGACATTAGAAAGCACCTCCCTGTGGTGAACAGTGGGAAGGTGGTCCGTGTGGTGGACAGTGGGAAGAACATTTATGTTGTTGACTGTGGGAAAAACATCTCTGTTGTGGACATTGGGAAAGACCTACTTGTGGTGAACTGTGGGAAGAATGTCCCTCTTGTGGATAGAGGGGAGGAAGTCACTTAGGTGGAAAGTGGGAAGGACATCGCTCTGGTGGACAGTGGGGAGGATATCCCTGATGTTTAAAGTGGGAAGGACTTTGCTGTGTTTGATAGTTGAGAGGACGTCTATGTTGTGGACAGTTGGGAGGATGTTCCTGTGTTGGAGAGTTGAGAGGATTTCCCTGTGGTGGACAGTGTGGATGACAGCCTTGTGGACAGTAAGGACAATGCTCCAGTGGTGCACAAGAGAATGTCTTATTGATGGACAGTGAAAAGGATGTCCTTGTAGTGGGGAGTGCAGAAGACATCTCTGGGTTGGACAGTGGTAAGAACATCCCTGTCGTGCACAAGAGGATGTCCCTGTGGTGTACAGTGGGAAGGACATCCCTGTGGTGGACAGTGAAGAGGTCTTCCCTTCAGTGGACAGTTGAAATGGCGTCCTTGTGGTCGACAGTGGAAAGGACGTCCCTTTGGAGGACAGTGGAGAGGACATAATTGTAGTGGACAGACAGAAGGATGTCCCTGTGGTGGACAGAGGGGAGGACCTTCCTTTGGTGGACAGTGGGTAGGATGTCCCAGTGGTTTACAGTGCAGAGGATATTCGTGTGGTGGACGGCGGTGAGGACTTCCCTGTAGTGCATATTGTTGAGGACAACCATGTTGTGGACAGTGGTAAGGATGTCCTTGTAGGACACAGGAGGATATCCCTGTGGTGGACAGTTGAAAGGGCATCTGTTTTGTGGACCGTGGAAAAAAACGTCCTTGTGGTTGACAGTTTTGAGGACCTAACTGCTGTGGACAGTGGAGAGGACACATCTTTTGTGGACAGTGGGAAGGATGTCCCTGTGGTAGATTATGGAAAGGACATCTCTTTGATGGACAGTAGAGAGGACCTCCCTGTGGTGGACATTTGGAAGGAGGTCCGTGTTGTGGACAGTGGGGAGAATATTTCTGTGGTGGACCGTTGAAATGACGTCTCTGTGGTGGACCGTGTAGAGGACCTCTTTGTTGTAGACAGTGGGTAGTACGTCCCTGTGGTAGACAGTGTGTAGTATGGTCCTGTGATGGACACTGGGGAGGATGTCCCTGTTTTCGATATTGGGAAGGACCTCCTTGTGGTGAACAGTGGAAAGAACATCCCTGTTTTGGACAATGGGGAGGACATCCCTGTGGTGGACAGGGGTAAGGACATCCCTGTGGTGGACAGTGAAGAGGACTTTTTTTGTTGGACATTTGGGATGACATCCCTGTGGTGAATAGTGGGAAAGATGTTTCTTTGGTGGATAGTGGGGAGGATGTCCCTGTTGTAGAGTGTGCAGAGGATAACACTGGGTGGAGGGTGTTGCTGACATCCCTGGTGTGCAAAGGATGATATCCCTGTCATGCACAGTGGTGAGGATATCCCTGTTGTGCACAGGAAAATGTCCCTGTTTTATACAGTGGGTAAGATATCTCAGTGGTGAACAGTGAAAAGGATGTCACTGTGGTGGACAATTTGGAGGATGTCCCTGTGGTGGACTGTGGGAAGGACATCCCTTTGGTGACAACAATGAGGAATTCTCTATGGTGGACTGTATGAAGGATGTCCTTGTTGTGGTCAGTGGGGACGATGTCACTGTGATGGACAGTGGGGAGGATGTCTCTGTGGTGGACAGTTGAAAGATGTACCTTTGGTGGACAGTAAGAAGAACGTCATTTTGTTGGACAGTGGGAAGGACATCCCTGAGGTAGACAGTGGGTAGTATGTTTCTGTGGAGGGCAGTGGGTAGAACGTCTCTGTGGTTTACAGTGGGAAGGACATCACTGTTGTGGACAGTGGGGAGTATATTTCTGTGGTGGACAGTTGATTTGATGTCCCTGTGGTGGACAGTGGAGAGGACCTACCTATGGTGGAGATTTGAGAGGACCTCCCTGTGGTAGACATGGGTAGGACGTCCCTGTTGTGGACAGTGGCTAGTATGTTTCTGTAGTGGACACTGGGGAGGATGTCCTGTGTTGGACAGTGGAAAGAACATCCCTGTTGTGGAAAGTGGGGAGGACGTCCCTGTGGTGGACAGTGGAAAGGACATCACTTTGATGGACAGTAGAGAGGACCTCTCTGTGCTGGACAGTGGGAAGGAGGTCTCTGTGGTGGACAGTGGGAAGGACATTTATGTTGTGTACTTTCAGAAGTCAGGAACCTCGCCTCTTACCCTTACCCTTACCTCTCCTCACCTGCACAATGTCCCCTGCAGCTTCATCTCCCTGGCAACCACAAGGTCCTGCTTGATAGTTATGTCCCCTGCAGCTTCATCTCCCTAGCAACCATGAGGTTCGGCTTGACAGTTACAGATAGACTTATAGACTTAAAGCACGATTGAGTGAGACAGGATCATAGCCTGTGACCTGCTTTCCTCTGGGTAAGCTTCATTTTCATTCCGTCCCATAAGAATGGGCCATTCACTGTCGAAGGAGGCATCCTTCATAAAGGACCTCAAACAAAGTCTCAGAGAGAGAGGAATTAGAGTTAAGAAAAAAGATCTTATAAGTTTCTTTGTGTTTATTGATGAATAGTGTCCTTGGTTCATGAATGATGGTCCTATCATACACCCTAAGAAGTGGCAAATTTGGGTCGTGAACTAAATAAAAATTAAATGTGAAGGTGACAGTTCAGTTAATCCAACAATTTTCTCATTTGGGGGTATTATTAGGGACATTATTGAGGATGCTGACAGAAACTCAGGTAAACACCAGCTCTTGTCGGTCTCAGAATACTGCTTATCACAATCTCATCCTGGCTCCGCCGGTTTCTCCTGCCCGACAGCTCAGGCTTCTGTTCCTTTTACACTTATTGATATGCCTCATGAGTCTCAGCTTCCCTCCTCATCTGATTCTTCTCATATTTATCCTGATTTGTCAGCCTTGGATTCCTCAACCCCGGCCTTGCCTGTGTGCCCTTGTCATAATTCTGTTTCCACTGCTCCTTTGCCCACACAGTATGTGCTTTTAGCCACTGGCAACCCTTATATCTCTCATTCTCAAACTTCCTACTGTAATCCTGTTCTTCGGAAGCCCCCACCTCTATGCTCGCCTTCCCCAGCCTCTTGGAGTTCCCGCCACCCCCACCTCCATCTCCAGCGCTGCCGCGGCTGATACACAGCAGTTGCCCCCTTCCCGCCCGACTTGCTTTGTCTCTGCCCTCACCCCTCCAGCCGCAGCCTCTTTCGAGAGAGGAGAAGACAGAAGGGCATCTAGAGAGAAGGGAGGATAGAACAGCATCCAGAGAGAGGTGATGACAGAAGGGAATCCAGAGAGAGGAGAGAACAGAAGGGCATCCAGAGAGAGGAGAGAGCAGAAGGGCATGTATAGAGAAGAGAAGACAGGATATCCAGTGTGAGGAGAAAAGTGTCAGGAATACAGAGAGAGGAGAAGACAGAAGGGAATCTAGAGTGAGGAGATAATGGTAGGACATCCAGAGAGAGGAGAGATCAGAAGGGCATCCAGAGAGAGAAGAGCACAGAATGGCATCCAGAGAGATGAGAGAACAGAGATAAATGCAGAGAGTATAGAGGACTGAAGGGCATCTAGAGAGAGAATAGAAAAGAAGGGCATCCAGCGAGAGGAGAAGACAAAAAGGGAATGCAGAGAGAGGAGAGAACAGAAGGGCATCCAGAGAGAGGAGAGGACAGAAGAACATCCAGAGAGAAGTGAGGAAAGAAAGGTACCCAGAGAGAGGAGACTGAAGAAGGGCACCCAGAGAGACGAGAAGACAGAAGAGATCCAGAGAGCAGAGAACACAGAAAGCCATCCAGAGATAGGAGAAGACAGAAGGGCATCCATGGAGAGGAGAGGTCAGATGGGCATCCAGAGAGAAGGGAGAACAGAAGGGCATCCAGAGAGCAGAGAACACAGAAAGGCATCCAGAGAGAGGAGAGGACAGAAGAGCATCCAGAGAGAGGAGAGCACAGAAGGGCATCCAGAGAGATGAGAGAACAGAGAGGCATCCAGAGAGAATAGAGGACATAAGGACATCTAGAGAGAGGAGAGAAGAGAGAGGCATCCAGCGAGAGGAGAAGACAAAAAGGGAATCCAGAGAGAGGAGAGAACAGAAGCGCATCAAGAGAGAGGCGAGGACAGAAGGGCATGCAGAGAGAGAAGAGAAGAGAAGTGCATCCAGAGAGAGGAGTGTGAAGAAGGGCATCCATATAGAGGAGAGGACAGAAGGGATCTAGAGAGAGGAGAGAACATAAAGACATCCAGAGAGAAAAGAAGACAGAAGGGCATCTATGGAGAGGAGAGGACAGAAGGGCATCCAGGGAGAGGAGAGAACAGAAGGGCATCCATAGACAGGAGAAGACAGAAACACATCTACATGCAGGGGAGAAGAGAAGGGCATCCAAAGCGCAGAGAATACAGAAGTGCATCCAGGGAGAAGAGAGAATAGAATGGTATCCAAAGAGAGGAGAAGACAGAAGAACATCCAGAGATAGAAGAGAACATATGGACATGCAGAGAAAGGAGAGAGCAGAAGGGAATCTAGAGAAAAGAGAAGACAGAAGGATATCCAGAGTGAGGAGAAACGTGTCGTGCATCCAGAGAGAGGAGAAGACAGAAGGGAATCTAGAGTGAGGAGATAATGTTAGGGCATCCAGAGAGAGGAGAGATCAGAAAGGCATTCAGAGAAAGAAGAGCACAGAAGGGCATCCAGAGAGATGAGAGAAAAGAGAGGAATCCAGAGAGAATAGAGGACAGAAGGGCATCTGGAGAGAGGATAGAAGAGAAGGCCATCCAGTGAGAGGAGAAGACAAAAAGTGAATGCAGAGAGAGGAGAGAACAGAAGGGCATCCAGAGAGAGGAGAGGACAGAAGGGCATCCAGAGATAGGTGAGGAAAGAAGGGCATCTAGAGAGAGGATACTGAAGAAGGGCATCCAGAGAGAGGAGAGGACAGAAGGGATCCAGAGAGAGGAGAGAACAATAAGCCATCCAGAGAGAGGAGAAGACAGAAGGGCATCCATGGAGAGGAGAGGTCAGAAGGGCATCCATAGAGAGGAGAGAAGAGAAGGGCATCGAGAGAGGAGAAGACAGAAACACATCCACAGAGAGGGGAGAACAGAAGGGCATCCAGAGAGCAGAGAAGACAGAAGCGCATGCAGACAGAGGTGATGACAGAAGAGCATCCAGTAAGAGGAGAGCACAGAAGGGCATCCAGAGAGATGAGAAAAGACAGAGGCTTCCAGAGAGAATAGAAGACAGAAGGGCATCTAGAGGGAGGAGAGAAGAGAAGGGTATCCAGCGAGAGGAGAAGACAAAAAGGGAATCCAGAGAGAGGAGAGAACAGATGGGCATCCAGAGAGAGGAGAGGACAGAACGGCATCCAGAGAGATGTGAGGGAAGAAGGGCATCCAGAGAGAGGAGAGGACAGAAGGGATCCAGAGAGAGGAGAGAACAGAAAGCCGTCTAGAGAGAGGAGAAGACCGAAGGGCATCCATGGAGAGGAGAAGTCAGAAGGGCATCCAGAGAGACGAGAGAAGAGAATGGCATCGAGAGAGGAGAAGACATAAACACATCCACAGAGAGTGGAGAACAGAATGGCATCCAGAGAGCAGAGAAGACAGAAGGGCATCCAGAGAGAGGAGAGGACAAAAGAGCATCCACAGAGAGGAGAGCACAGAGGGGCATCCAGAGTGATGATAGAAAAGAGAGTCATCCAGAGAGAATAGAGGACAGAAGGGCATCTAGAGAGAGGAGAGAAGAGAAGGGCATCCAGAGAGAGGAGAAGACAAAAAGGGAATCTAGAGAGAGGAGAGAACAGAAGGGCATCCATAGAGAGGAGAGGACAGAAGGGCACGCAGAGAGAGGAGAGTGAAAAAAAGCACCCAGAGAGAGGAGAGGACAGAAGGGATCCAGAGAGAGGAGAGAACAGAAAGCCATCCAGAGAGAGGAAAACAAAGAAGGGCATCTAGAGAGAGAAGAGAACAGAAGGGCATCCAGAGAGAGGAGAGATCAAAAGAACATCCATGGAGAAGAGAGTTCAGAAGGGCATCCAAACAGAAGAGAAGACAGAATTGCATCCACAGATAGGAGAGAACTGAAGGGCATCCAGAGAGCGGAGAAGACAAAAGTGCATGCAGAGAGAGGAGAGAGCATTAGGGCTTCCAGAGAGACGAGAGGACAGAAGTTCATGTAGAGAGGAGAGAAGAAAAGGGTATCCTGAGAGAGGAGATAAGAGGAGGGCATCCAGAGAGAAAAGAAGACAGAAGGGCATGCAAAGAGAGGAGAGAATAGAAGGGCATCCAGAGAGAGGAGAGCACAGAAGGGCATCCAGAAAGACAAGAGAACAGAAAGGCATCCAGAAAGAATAGAGGATAGAAGGGCATCCAGAGTGATGAGAGGACAGAAGGGCATGTAGAGAAAGGAAAGAATAAAAGGGCATCCATAGAGAGGAGAGAAGAGAAGGGCATCCAGAAAGAGGAGAAGACAGATGGGCATCAGGAGATAGGAGAATAAAGAAGGGCATCCAGAGAGAGGATAGTACAGAATGGCCTCCAAAGAGAAGAGAAGGCAGAGGGCATCTAGAGAGAGGAGAAGAAAGTAGCGCATCCACAGAAAAGAATACGGAAGGCCATAAAGAGAGAAGAGAAAACGGAAGGGCATTTAGATAGATGAGAGAAGAGTATGGCATCCAGAAAGAGGTGACAACAGAAGGGCATCCAGAGATAAAAGAAGACAAAAGGGAATGTAAAGTGAGGAGAGAATTGTAGGTCATCCATAGAGAGGAGAAGACAGAAGGGGATTGGAAGAGAGGAGAGAAGAGAAGGGCATCCAGAGAGAGAGAGAGAGAGATGAGAAGAGAGAAGGGAATCCATAGAGAGAAGAGAACAGAAGGGCATCCAGAGAGAGGAGAAGACAGAAGGGAATCCGGAGAGAGGAAAGAATAGAAGAAAATCCAGAGAGAGGAGAGGACAGAAGGATATCCAGAGAGATGTGAGGAAAGAAGGGCATCAAGAGAGAGGAGACTGAAGAAGGGCATCCAGAGAGAGGAGAGGACAGAAGGGATCCTGAGAGAGGAGAGAAAATAAAGCCATTCAGAGAGAAGAGTAGACAGAAGGACATCCATGGAGAGGTAAGTTCAGAAGGGCATCCAGAGAGAGAAGAGAATAGAAGGGCATCGAGAGAGGAGAAGACAGAAACATATCCACATAGAGGGGAGAACAGAAGGGCATCCAGAGAGCAGAGAAGACAGAAGGGCATCCAGAGAGAGGAGAGAACAGAAAAGCATACAGAGAGAGGAGAGCACAGAAGGGCATCTAGAGAGATGAGAGAACAGAGAGGCACCCAGAGAGAATAGAGGACAGAAGGGCATCCAGAGTGATGAAAGGTCAGAAGGGCATGTAGAGAGAGGAGAGAACAAATGGGCATCCATAAAGAGGAGAGAAGCGAAGGGCATCCAGAGAGAGAAGAAGACAGAAGGGCATGCAGAGAGAGGAGAGCACAGAAGGGCATCCAGAGAGAGAAGAATACAGAAGAGCTTCCAGAGAAAGCAGAGCACAGAAGCGCATCTGGAAAGAGGAGAAGAGAGAAGGCATCAAGATGGAGAAGAGGACAGACAGGCATCCTGAGAGAGGAGAGGACAGAAGGGCATCCAGGAGAGAAGAGGACAGAAGGGCCTCCAGAGAGAGGAGAGGACAGAAGGGCATCTAGAGAGAGCATAGAACAGAAGGGCATCCAGAAAGAGGAGAAGACAGATGGGCATCGGGAGATAGGAGAAGACAGAATGGCTTCCAGAGAGAGGAGTTGACAGAATGGCCTCCAGAGAGAAGACAGAAAAGGGCATCCAGAGAGAGGAGAGGGAAGAAGGGAATCCCGAGAGAGGAGATAACAAAGGACATCCAAAGAGAGGAGAAGACTGAAGGGCATCCATAAAGAGGAATGGACAGAAGGGCATTCAGAGAGAGGAGAAGACAGAAGGACATCCAGAGAGAGGATAGAACAGAACAAAATCTAGAGATAGGAGGGGACAGAAGGATATCCAGAGAGATGTGAGGAAAGAAGGGCATCCAGAGGTAGGAAACTGAAGAAAGGCATCCAGAGAGAGGAGAGGACAAAAGGGATCCAGAGAGAGGAGAGAAAAGAAAGCCATCCAGAGAGAGGAGAAGACAGAAGGACATCCATGGAGAAGTGAGGTCAGAAGGGCATCCAGAGAGAGGGGAAGACAGTAAAACATCCAGAGAGAGGAGAGAACAGATGGGCATCCAGAGAGAGGAGAGAGCAGAAGGTCATCCAGAAAAAGGAGAGGACAGAAGGGAAGCCAGAGAGACGAGAGAACAGAAGGGCATAGGTAGAGAGGAGAAGACAGAAGGGCATCCAGAGAGCGGAGAGAAAAGAAGGGCATCCAGAGAGAGGAGACTACAGAAACACATCCATAGAGATGAAAGAACAGAAGGGCATCCAGAGAGCAGAGAATACAGAAGGGAATCCAGGGAGAGTAGAGAATAGAATGGTATCCAGAGAGCCGAGAAGACAGACGAACATCCATAGAGAGGAGAGAACATAAGGGCATCCAGAGAGCATAGAGAATAGAAGGGCATGTATAGAGAGCAGAGAAGAGAACGGTATCCAGAAAGAGGAGAAGACAGAAGGGGATCAGGAGTTAGGAGCAGACAGAAGGGCATCCAGAGATAGAAGAGGACAGAATGACCTCTAGAAAGAAGTGAGAACAGAAGGGCATCCAGAGAGAGGAGAGGTCAGAAGGGCATCCACATTAAAGAGTAAAGAAGGGCATAAAGAGAGAGGAGAAGACAGAAGGGCATCTAGATAGAAGAGAGAACAGAAGGGCATCTAGAGAGAGGAGAGAACAGAAGGGAATCCAGAGAGGGGAGAAGACAAGAGGGCTTACAGAGAGAGGGGAGAACAGTAGGAGAAGAGAGAAGGAATCTACATGGAGAAGATGACAGACGGGCATCCTGAGAGAGGAGATGGCAGAAGGGCATCGAGAGAGAGAAGAGAACAGAAGGTCATCCAGAGAGAGGAGAAGACAGAAGGGAATTCAGAGAGAGGATAGAAAAAAAGGGCATCTAGAGAGAGAAGAGGACACAAGGGCATCCAGAGAGAGGAGAGAACAGAAGGGCATCCAGATAGAGGATAGAACAGAAGGTTATCCAGAGAGAGGAGAGGACAAAAGGGCATTCAGAGAGAGGAGAGAACAGAAGGACAACCAGAGAAAAAAGAAGACAGAAGGGCATCCAGAGAGAAGAGAGAAGGACATCATGGAGGAGAGAACAGAAGCACATCCAGAGAGATGAGAGAACAGGAGAGAATCCAGAAAAAGGAGAGAACAGAAGCCCATCCAGAAAGAGCAGAAGAGTGAAGACATCCAGAGAGAGAAGAGGACTTAAGGGCATCTGGAGAAAGGAGAACACAGCAGGGCATGTAGAGAGAGGAGAAGACAGAAGGGTATCCAGAGTGAATAGAAAATTATCAGTAATCCAGAGAGAGGAGAAGACAGAAGGGCATCGGGAGATATGAGAAGACAGAAGGGCATCTGGAGAGCAGAGAGAACAGAAGGGTATCCAAAGAGAGGAGAGGACAAAATGGCATCCAGAGAGAGGAAAGAACAGAAGGACAACCAGAGAAAGGAGAAAACAGAATGGCATCCATAGAGAGGATAAAATGACATGCAGAGAGAGGAGAAGACAAAAGGGAATCCAGAAAGAGGAGAGAACAGAAGGGCATCCAGAGAGAGGAGAGCTCAGAAGGGCATCCACAGAAAAGAATAATGAAGGCCATACAGAGAGAGGAGAAGACAGAAGGGCATCTAGATAGAGGAGAAAACAGAAGGTCATCCAGAGTAGAAGAAGACAGAGCGAATCCAGAAAGAGAACAGAAGGGCATTTGGAGAGAGGAGAAGACAGAAGGGCATCCAGAGAGAGGAGAGAACAGAAGGGCATCCGGAGAAAAGAGTAAAGAAGGCCATACAGAGTGAGGAGAAGACAGAAGAACATCTAGATAGAGAAGAGAACAGAAGGGCTTCTAGAGAGAGGAGAGAACAGAAGGGCATCCAAAGAGAGGAGAAGACAAATAGGAATCCAGAGAGAGGAGAGAACAGAATGGATTCCTGAGAGAGGAGAGAGCAGAATGGCATCCAGAGAGAGGAGAAAACAGAAGGGCATCCACAGAGATGAGAGAACAGAAGGGCATCCAGAAAGAGGAGAGGACAGAAGGGCATCCAGAGAGAGGAGTGAGCAGAAAGGCATCCTGAAAGAGGAGAAGACAGTAGGGCATCTGGAGAGAAGAGAGAACAGAAGGGCATTCAGAGAGAAGAGAGACCAGAAGGACATCCAGAGAGAGGAGAAGTCAGAAGGGAAGCCGAAGAGATGAGAAAACAGAAGGGCATAAGAAGAGAGTAGAAGACAGAAGGGCATCCAGAGAGAGGAGAGGACAGAAGGGCATCAAGAGCGAGAAGAAGACAGAAGGGCATCCAGAGATAGGAAAGGGAAGAATTGAATCCTGAGAGAGGAGAGAACAAAGGGAATCCAGAGAGAGGAGAAGACAGAAGGGCTTCCACAGAGAGGCGACAGAAGAAAATTCAGAGAGAGGAGAAGACAGAAAGGCATCTGGAGACAGGAGAGAACAGAAGGGCATCAAGAGACAGGAGATTACAGAAGGGCATCCAGAGAGAGAAGTTCACAGAAGGGCACCCAGAGAGAGGAGTGTGAAGAAGAGCATCCCTAGAGAGGAGAAGACAGAAGGGATCTAAAGAGAGGAGAGAACAGAAAGCCATCCAGAAAGAGAAGTGCACAGAAGGGCATCCAGAGAAAGGAGAGGACAGAAGAGCATTCAAAGAGAGAAGTGCACAGAAGGGCATCCAGAGAGACAAGAGAATAGAGAGGAATCCAGAGAGAATAGAGGACAGAAGGGCATCTAGACAGAGGATAGAAGAGAAGGGCATCCAGTGAGAGGAGAAGACAAAAAGGGAATGCAGAGAGAAAAGAGAAGAGAAGGGCATCCAGAGAGAGGAGAGGACAGAAGGGCATCTAAAGTGAGGTGAGGAAAGAAGGTCAGCCAGAGAGACTAGACTGAAGAAGGGCATTTAGAGAGAGGAGAGGAAAGAAAATATCCAGATAGAGGATAGAACAGAGAGCCATCAAGAGAGAGGAGAAGACAGAAGGGCATCCATGGAGAGGAGAGGTCAGAAGGGCAGGCAGAGAGAGTAGAGAAGAGAAGGGCATCAAGAGTGGAGAAGACAAAAACACATCCACAGAGAGGGGAGAACAGAAGTTCATCCAGAGAGCAGAGAAGACAGAAGGGCATCCAGAGAGAGGAGAAGACAGAATAACATCCAGAGAGAGGAGAGCACTGAAGGGCATCCAGAGAGATGAGAGAACAGAGAGGCATCCAGAGATTAGAGGACAGAAGTGCATCTAGAGAGAAGAGAGAAGAGAAGGGCATCCAGCGAGAGGAGAAGACAAAAAGGGAATCCAGAGAGAGGAGACAACAGAAGGGCATCCAGAGGGAGAAGAGAACAGAAGGGCATCCAGAGAGAGGAGTGTGAAGGAGGGCATCCAGAGAGTGGAGAGTACAGAATGATCTAGACAGAGGAGAGAACAGAAAGCCATCCAGAGAGAGGAGAAGACAGAAGGGCATCTATGGAGAGGAGAGGACAGAAGGGCTACCAAAGAGAGGAGAGAACAGAAGGCCATCCAGAGAGAGGAGAAAACAGAAATACATCTACAGGGAGGGGAGAAGAGAAGGACATCCAGAGCACAGAGAAGACAGAAGTGCATCCAGGGATAGTATAGAATAGAATGGTATCCAGAGAGCGGAGAAGACAGAAGAACATCCAGAGATAGGAGAGAACATAAGGGCATCCAGAGAGAATAGAGGACAGAAGGGCATGTATAGAGAGTAGAGAACAGAAAGGTATCCAGAAACAGGAGAAGACAGAAGGGCATCGGGAGATAGGAGAAGACAGAAGGGCTTCCAGAGAGAGGAGTTGACAGAATGGCCTCCAGAGAGAAGAGAGAAAAGAAGGGCATCCAGAGAAAGGAGTGATCAGAATGGCATCCACAGAAAAGAGTAAAGAACACCATACAGATAGATGAGAAGACAGAAGGGCATCTAGATAGAGGAGAGAACAGAAGGGCATCTAGAGAGAGGATAGAACAGAAGGGTATCCAGAGAAGGAGAAGACAGAGCGAATCCAGAGAGAGAAGAAAACAGAAGGGCATTTGGAGAGAGGAGAAACAGAAGGGCATCCAGAGAGAGGAGAAGACAGAAGGGAATCCAGAGAGAGGAGACAACAGAAGGGCATACAGAGAGAGGAGAAAACAGAAGGGAATGTAGAGTGAAGAGATAATGGTAGGGCATCCAGAGAGAGGAGAGATCAGAAGGGCATCCAGAGAGAGGAGAAAACAGAAGGGAATGTAGAGTGAAGAGATAATGGTAGGGCATCCAGAGAGAGGAGAGATCAGAAGGGCATCCAGAGAGAGAAGATCACAGAAGGGCATCCAGAGAGATGAGAGAACAGAGAGGAATCCAGAGAGACTAGGGGATAGAAGGGCATCTAGACAGAGGATAGAAGAGAAGGGCATCCAGTGAGAGGAGAATACAAAAACTGAATGCAGAGAGAGGAGAGAACAGAAGGGCATCCAGAGAGAGGAGAGGACAGAAGGGCATCCAGAGAGAGGTGAAAAAGAAGGGCATCCAGAGAGAGGATACTGAAGAATGGCATCCAGAGAGAGGAGAGGACAGAAGGGATCCAGAGAAAGGAGAAAAGTGTAAGCCATCCAGAGAGAGGAGAAGAGAGAAGGGCATCCATGGAGAGGAGAAAAGAGAAGGGCATCGAGAGAGGAGAAGACAGAAACACATCCACAGAGATGGGAGACCAGAAGGGCATCAAGAGAGCAGAGAAGACAGAAGGGCATCCAGAGAGAGGAGAGGACAGAAGAGCATCCAGAGAGAGGAGAGCACAGAAGGGCATCCATAGAGATGAGAGAACAGAGAGGCATCCAGAAAGAATAGCGGACAGAAGGGCATCTACAGAGAGGAGAGAATAGAAGGGAATCCAGTGAGAGGAGAAGACAAAAAGGGAATCCAGAGAGAGGAGAGAACAAAAGGGCATCCAGAGAGAGGAGTGTGAAGAAGGGCATCCAGAGAGAGGAGAGGACAGAAGGGATCTAGAGAGAGGAGAGAACAGAAAGCCATCCAGAGAGAGGAGAAGACAGAAGGGCATCTATGGAGAGGAGAGGACAGAAGGGCATCCAGACAAAGAGAACAGAAGGGCATCCAGAGAGAGGAGAAGATAGAAACACATCTACAGTGAGGGGAGAAGAGAAGGGTATCCAGAGTGCAGAGAACACAGAAGTGCATCCAGGGAGAGTATAGAATATAATGGTATCCAGAGATTGCAGAAGACAGAAAAACATCCAGAGATATGAGAGAACATAAAGGCATCCAGAAGAGAAAACAGAAGGGCATCAATAGAGAGGAAAGGACAGAAGGGCATCCGGAGAGAGGAGAGAACAGAAGGGCATATAGAGAGAAGATAACAGCAGAGAATCCAGAAAGAGCAGAAGACAGAAGGGCATACTGGACATGAGAGAATAGAAGGGCATCCAGTGGGAGGAGAACGCAGAAGGGCATCCAGGGAGAGGAGAGGACAGAAGGGCATCCCAAGAGAGTTGAGAACAGAAGCGGATCCAGAGAGAAGAGAGAACAGAAGAGAATCCAGAAAGAGGAGAGAAGAAAAGGGCATACAGAGAGAGCAGAAGACTAAAGGACATTTAGAGAAAGAAGAGGAAAGAAAGACATATAGGGAGAGGAGAAGACAGAAGGGTATCAAGGATGAGGAGAGAATTGAAGGGCATCCAGAAAGAGGAGAAAACAGAAGGGCTTCCAGAGAGAGGAGAGAACAGAAGAGCATCTGGAGAGAGGGGAAGATAGAAGGCATCCAGATGGAGAAGAGAACAGACGGGCATCCAGAGAGAGGAGAGGGCAGAAGGGCATCCAGGGAGAATAGAGAACTGAAGGGCATTCAGAGAGAGGAGAGGACACAAGGGCATCTAGAGAAAGCAGAGAAAAGAAAGGCATCCAGAAAGAGGAGGAGATAGAAGGACATCAAGAGGTAGGGCGGACAGAAGGGCATCCACAGAAAAGAGAACAGAAGGCCATCCAGGGGGAGGAGAAGAAAGAAGGGCATCTGAATAGAGGAGAGAACAGAAGTGAATTCAGAGAGAGAGGAAGACAGTAGGGCATTCAAAGAGAGGAGAATACAAAAGGTTATCCATAGAGAGGAGAGAACAGAAGGGCATCCAGAGTGATGAGAGTACAGGAGAGCATCCATAGAGAGAAGAGAACAGAAAGGCAACCAGAGAGATTAGAGGACAGAAGGGATCCAAAGAGAGGAGAGGACAGAAGTGAAACAAGAGTGAGGAGAGGACAGAAGGGCATTGAGAGAGATGAAAGGACAGAAGGGCACCCAGAGATATGAGAGGACAGAAGGGCATCCAGAGAGAGGAGAGACCAGAAGTGCAACCAGATAGAGGAGAAGACAGAAGGACATCCAGAGAGAGGTGATCACAGAAGGGCATCCAGAGAGAAGAGAACAGAAAGGCATCCAAAGAGAGGAGAATCCCGAAGGGCATTCAGAGAGAGGAGAGGAAAGAAGGGCATACAGAGAGATGAGAGAACAGAAGGGCATCCAGGGAGAGAAGTGAACAGAAGGGCATCCAAATAGAGGAGAGTATAGAAGGGCATCCAGAGAGAGGAGAAGACAGAAGGGCATCCAAATAGAGGAGAGAAATGAATGGCATCCAGAGAGATGAGAGGACAGAAGGGCATCCAGAGAGAGGAGAAGACAGAAGGGCATCCAGAGAGAGGAGAAGACAGAAGGGCATCCAGAGATAGGAGAGGACAGAAGGTTATCCAGAGAAAGCAGAGCATAGAAGGGTATCCAAAGAGATGAGAAACCAGAAGGGCATAAATAGAGAATAGACGACAGAAGGGCATCTAGAGAGAGGAGAGAAGTGAAGGGCATCGAGAGAGAGGAGAAGACAGAAAGGGCATCCAGAAATAGGAGAGAAAAGAAGGGCATCCAGAGAGAGAATTGGGCAGAAGGGCATCCGGAGAGGGGACAGGACAGATGGCCATCCAGGAAGAGAAGTGAACAGAAGGGAATCCAGAAAGAAGAGAGGGCAGAAGGGCATCCAGAGAGAGGAGAAAACACAAGGGCATCCAGAAAAAAAGTGAGAACATAACGGCATCCAGAGTGAGGAGTGTACTGAAGGGCATTGAGAGAGAGGAGAGAGCAGAAGGGCATCCAGAGAGAGGAGAAGACAGAAGGGAATTCAAAGAGAGGAGAGAACAGAAGGATATCCAGAGAGAGGAGAAGACAGATGGCATCCTGAGAGAGAGGAGAGAACAGAAGAGCATCCAGAAAGAGGAGAGAATAGAAGGGAATCCGGAGAATGAGAAAACAGAAATGTACTTAAAGAGAGGAGAGAACAGAAGGTGATACGAAAAGAGGAAAAGTCAGAAGGGCATCCAGAGAGAGGAGAGGACAAAAGGGCATCTGGAAATAGAAGAGAACAGAAGGGCATCCAGAGAGGAGAGGACAGAAGGGCACCCAGAGAGAGGAGAGGACAGAAGGGCATCTAGAGATTGGAGAGAACAGAAGGGCATCCAGAGAGAGGAGAGAACAGAAGGGCATCTAGAGAGAGGAGAGAACAGAAGGGCATCCAGAGAAAGAAGAGAACAAAAGTGAATCCAGAGAGAGGGGAAAGCAGAAGGCATTCAGAGAGAGGAGAAAGAAGAAGGGCATCCAGAGAGAGGAGAGGACAGATGGGCATCCAGAGAGATGAGAGAGCAGAAGGGCATCCATAAAGAGGAGAGAACAGAAGGGCATGCAGAGATAGGAGAGAACAGAAGGGCATTCAGAAAGAAGAGAGAGCAGAAGGGCATTCAGAGAGAGGAGAAGACAGAGGGGAATCCAAAGAAAGGAGAGAAAAGAAGGGCATTCAGAAAGAGGAGAAGAAAGAAGTGCATCCGGAGAGAAGAGAAAACAGATGGGCATCCAGAGAGTGGATAACACAGAAGGGCATCAACAAAAAGAGGACAGAATATCATACTGATAGAGGAGAGAACAGAAGTGAATCCAGAGAGAGGAGAAGACAGAAGGGCATCCAGAGAGAGGAGAGAACAGAAGGGCATCAGGAGAAGGAGAAGACAGAAGCATATCCAAAGAGAGGAGAGAACAGAAGGGCATGCGAAGAGATGAGAAGTCAGAAGGGCCTCCAGAGAGAGGAGGGGACAAAAGGGCATCTAGAAATATAAAAGAACAGAAGGGCATCCAGGGACAGTAGAGGACAGAAGGGCATCCAGAAAGTGGAGAGAACAGAAGGGCATCCAGAGAGAGGAGAGAGCAAAAGGGCATCTAGAGAGAGGAGAGAAGTGAAGGGCATACAGAGTGAGGAGAGGAGAAAAAAGCATCTAGAGAAAGTAGAGAACAGAATTGAATCCAGAGAGAGGGGAAGACAGAAGGGCATTCAGAGAGAGGAGAGGGCAGAAGGGCATCCAGAGAGGGGAGAAGAGAGAAGTGCAAAAAGGGAGAGGAGAGGACAGATGTTCATTCAGAGAGAGGAGAGAGCAGAACTGTATCCAGAAATAGGAGAGGACAGAAGGGCATGCAGATAGAGGAGAGAACAGAAGGGCATGCAGAGAGAGGAGAGAACAGAAGGGCATTCAGAGAGAGGAGAGAGCAGAAGGGCATTCAGAGAGAGGAGAAGACAGAAGGGAATCCAAAGAAAGGAGAAAACAGAAGGGCATTCAGAGAGAGGAGAAGAAATAAGGGCATCTGGAGAGAAGAGAGAACAGATGGGGATCCAGAGAGTGGAGAAGACAGAAGGGCATCAAGGAAAAGAGGACAGAATGTCATACTGATAGAGGAGAGAACAGAAGGGCATCCCAAGAGAGGAGAAAACAGAAGAGCATCCATAGATAGGAGAGGACAGAAGGGCATCCAGAGAGGGGAAAGAACAGAAGAGCATATAGAGAGAAGATAACAGTAGAGAATCCAGAAAGAGCAGAAGACAAAAGGGCGTACTGGACATGAGAGAATAGAAGGACATCCAGCAGGAGAAGAACTCAGAAGGTCATCCGGGGAGAGGGGAGGACAGAAGGGCATCCTGATAGAGTTGAGAACAAAAGGGCATCTGAGGAGAAGAGAGAACAGAAGAGAATCCAGAAAGAGGAGAGAAGAGAAGGGCATCCAGAGAGAGCAGAAGACTAAAGGACATTTAGGGATAGAAGAGGATAGAAGGGCATATAGAGAGAGGAGAAGACAGAAGGGTATCCAGGATGAGGAGAGAATTTAAGGGCTTCCATAAAGAGGAGAAAACAGAAGGGCTTCCAGAGAGAGGATACAAGAGAAGAGCATTTGGAGAGTGGGGAAGAGAGAAGGCATACAGATGGAGAAGAGGAAAGACAGGCATCCAGAGAGAGGAGAGGACAAAAGGGCATCCAGGGAGAAAAGGGAACAGAAAAGCATCCAGAGAGAGGAGAGGACAGAAGGGCATCTAGAGAAAGCAGAGAAAAGAAGGGCATGCAGAAGGAGGAGAAGATAGAAGGGAATCCAGAGATAGAGCAGACAGAAGGGTGTCCACAGAAAAGAGAACAGAAGGCCATCCAGAGGGAGGAGAAGACAGAAGGGCATCTGGATAGAGGAGAGAACAGAAGGGCAACTAGAGAGAGAAGGGAACAGAAGAGCATTCATAGAGAGGAGAGAACAGAAGTGAATCCAGAGAGAGGAGAAGACAGAAGGGCATTCAGAGAGAGGAGAGAGCCGAAGGACATCCAGAGAAAGGAGAAGACAGAAGGGAATGCAAGGAGATGAGAGAACAGAAGGGCATCCAGAGAGAGAAGGGAGCAGAAGGGCATCCAGAAAGAGGAGAGGACAGAAGGGCATCCAGATAGAGGAGAGGACAGAAGGCATCCGGAGAGAGGAAAGAACAGAAGGGCTTCTAGATAGAAGAGAATAGTAGAGAATCCAGAGAGATTAGAGGGCAGAATGCCATCCAGGAGAGGAGAGAATAGAACGGCATCCAGTGAGAGGAGACATCAGAAGGGCATCCAGGATGAGGAGAGAATTGAAGGGCATCCAGTGACAGGAGAAGACAGAGGGACTTCCAGAGAGAGGAGAGAACAGAAGGGCATCCAGAAAGAGGAGAAGAGAGAAGGCATCCACATGAAGAAGTGGACAGATGGGCCTCCAGAGAGAGAATGGGACAGAAGGGCATCCAGAGATAGGGGAGGACAGAAGGGCATCCACAGAAAAGAGAACAGAAGGGTATCCAGAGGGAGGAGAAGAAAGAAGGGCATCTGGATAGAGGCGAGAACAGAAGGGCAACTAGAGACAGGAGAGAACAGAAGGGAATTCAGAGAGAGGAGAGAACTGAAGTGAATCCAGAGAGAAGAGAAGACAGAAGGGCATTCAGAGAGAGGAGAGAACAGAAAGGCATCCAGAGAAAGGAGAAGACAGAAGGGAATCCAAAGAGAGGAAAAAACAGAAGGGCATTAATGGAGAGGAGAATACAGAAGGGCATCCAGAGAGAAGAGAGGACAGAAGGGCATCCAGAGAGAGGAGATAGGTGAAGGACATCCAGAAAGAGGAGAGGACAGAAGGGCATCCAGAGAGAGGAGAGGACAGGAGAGTATACCGAGAGAGGAGAGAACATATGTGAATCCAGAGAGAGAAGACAAATAGGGAATCCAGAGAAAGGAGAGAACAGAAGGGCATCCAGTGAGAGGAGAAGGCAGAAGGGCATCCGGAGAGAGGAGAAGACAGAAGGGCAACTAGAGAGAGGAGAAGACAGAAGGAATCCAAAGATAGGAGAGGACAGACGGGCACTCCGAGAGAGTTGATAACAGAAGGGCATCTAGAGAGAAGAGAGAACAGACTTGAATCCCAAAAGAGGAGAGAACAGAAGGGCATCCAGAGCGAAGAGAGAACAGAAGAGAATCCAGAAAGAGGAGAGGACAGAAGGGCATCTAGAGAGAGGAGAAGTCAGAAGGATATCCATGTTGAGGAGAAAATTGAATGGCAACCAGAGATAAAAGAAGACAGAAGGGCATCCCAAGAGAGGAAAGAACAGAAAGCCATCAATAGTGAGGAAAAGGCAGAGGGGCATCCGGAGAGAGGAGAGAACAGAAGGACATCCAGAAAAAGGAGAGGACAGAAGAGCATCCAGAGAGAGGATAGAACAGAACGGCTTTCAAAGAAAGGAGACAGCGGAGAAGCATCCAGATAGTGAAGAAGACAGAAGGGAATCCAAAGAAAGGAGAAGACAGAATGGCATTCGGAGAGAGGAGAGAACAGAAGCACATCCAGAAAGAGGAGAGAACAGAAGGGCATCCAGAGAAGGAGAAGACAGAAGTGTATTCAGAGCTAAGAGAGAACAGAAGGGCAAGCAGAGAGAAGAAAAGTCTGAAGGGCATCCAGAGTGAGGAGATGACAGAAGGCATCTGGAAAAAGAAGAGAACAGAAGGGCATCCAGGGAGAGGAGAGATCAGAAAGGCATCCAGAGAGAAGAGAGGACAGAATGGCATCCAGAGAGTACAGAGAACAGAAGGGCATCCAGAGAGAGGAGAGAGGAGAAGGGCATTAAGGGAGAGGAGAAGACAGAAGGGAATCCAAAGAAAGGAGAGAGCAGAAGGGTATTTAGAGAGAGGAGAAGGAAGACGGGCTCCGGAGAGAAGAGAGAACAGATGGGCATCCACAGAGAGGAGAGAACAGAAGGGCATCCATAGAGAGAACATAATAGGCAGGTATCCAGAGAGATGAAGAGAACAGAAGTGCATCCATGGAGAGGAGAGGTCAGAAGGGCATGCACAGAGAGGAGAGAACAGACGGGCATCCAGAGAGCAGAGAAGACAGAAGGGCATCCAGAAAAAGTAGAGAATACAATGGGATCCAGAGATCAGGGAAGAAAGAAGTGCATCCAGAGAAAGGAGAAGACAGAAGGGCATCCATAGAGAGGTGTAAACAGAAGTGCATCCAGAGAGAGAGGAAAAGGGAGAAGGGCATCCAGAGTGAAGAGAACACAGAAGAGCATCCAGAGAGGGAAGAGATCAGAATGTCATTCAGAGAGAAGAGAAGACAGAAGGACATCCAGAGAGATGAGAGGACACAAGCGAATCCACACAGAGGAGAGAACAGAAGGGCATAAAAAGAGAGGAGAGGACACAAGTGCATCCAGAGAGAGGAGAGAACAGAAAGGCATGTAAAGAGTGGAGAGGAAAGAAGGGCATCCAGAGATTGAGAAGAATAGAAGAGCATCGAGAGAGAGGAGACAACATAAGAGAATGCAAAGAGAGGAGAGGACAGAAGGGCATCCAGAGAGAGGAGAGAACAGAAGGGCATCTTGAGAGAGGAGAGGACAGAAGGGCTTCCAGAGAGAGAAGAAGACAGAAGGGCATCCAGAGAGATTAGAGGACAGAAGAGAATCTAGAGAGAGAAGAGAGCAGAAGGGCAACCAGAGATATGAGAGGACAGAAGGAAATCCAGAGAGAGGAGAGGACAGTGGGGCTTCCACAGAGAGGAGAGAACAGAAGGACATCTGGAGAGAGGAGAGAACACAAGGGCATTCAGAGAGAGGAGAAGACAGAAGGCCTCCAGATAGAGGAAAGACCAGAAGGGCATCCAGAGGGATGTGAATACAGAAGGCCATCCAGAGAGAGGAGAAGACAGAAGGGCATCACGAGATTTGAGAGAAAAAAAGCTTACAGACAGAGGAGAGAACAGATGGGCATCCAGAAAGAGGAGAGAACAGAAGGGAATCCAGAGAGAGGAGAGGAGATAAGGGCATCCACAGAGAGGGGAGAACAGAAGAGCATCAAAGAGAGGAGAGAACAAAAGGGATTCTGGAGAGAAGAGAGAACAGAAAGCCATCCAGAGAGAGGAGAGGACAGAAGGGCATTCAGAGAGAGGAGAGAGCATTAGGGTATCCAGAGAGAGTAAAAGTCAGAAGGGAATCTTAAGATAGGAGAGAACAGAAAGGCATCGAAAGAAAGGCAAAGACAGAAGGGAATTCAGAGAGAGGAGAGGACAGAAGAACATCCCAAAAGAAGAGAGAACAGAAGGGAGTCCAGAGAGATGAGAGTACAGGAGAGAATCCAGAAAGAAGAGAGAATAGAAGCCCATCCAGAGAGAGCAGAAGACTGATGAACATCTAGAGAGAGAAGAGGACTGAAGGGGATTCGGAGAGAGGAGAAGACAGAAGGGAATCCAGAGAGAGGAGAGGACAGAATGGCATCCAGTGAAAGGACAGAACAGAGGGGCATCTAGAGAGAGGAGAAGACAGAAGGATATCCAGAGTGAGGAGAAAATTTCGGGCATCCAGAGAGAGGAGAAGACTGAAGGGCATCGAGAGAATCGAGAGAACAGAAGGGCATAGGGAAAGCAGAGAAGACAGCCTTCTGTCTTCCAGAGTCATCCAGAGAGAGGAGAGGACCGAAGGGCATCAAGAGAGAGGAGAGCACATAAAAGGAATCCAGAGAGACTGGAGAACAGAAAGATATCCAGAGAGAATAGAGGACACAAGGGCATCTTGAGAGAGGAGAGACGAGAAGCGCATCCAGACATAGGAGAAGACAAAAAGGGAATCCATAGAGAGGAGAGAACAGTAGGGCATCCAGAGTGAGGAGAGGACATAAGGGCATCCAGAGAGAGGAGAGGACAAAAGAGTATCCAGAGAGGGGAGAGGACAGAAGGGCATCCAGAGAGAGTTGAGTACTGAAGGGATCCAAAGAGAGGAGAGAACAGAAAGCCATCCAGAGAGAGGAGAGGACTGGAGGGAATCCAGAGAGAGGAGAGGACAGAAGGGCATCTATGGAGAGGAGAGGTCAGAAGAGCATCCATAGAGATTAGAGAACAGAAAAGCATCCATGGAGAGGAGAGGACAGAAGAGCATCCATAAAGAGGAGAGAACAGAAAGGCATCCAGAGAGAGGAGAGGACAGAAGGGCATCCAGAGAGATTAGAGGACTGAAGGAATCCAAAAAGAGGAGAGAATAGAAGAGCATCCATAAAGAGGAGAGAACAGAAGGACATCCATAGAGATGAGAGAACAGAAGATCATCTAGAGAGAAAAGAGAACAGAAGGGCAACCAGAGATATGAGAGTACAGAAAAAAATCCAGAGAGAGGAGAGGAGAGGAGAGAAGAGCATCCAGAGCGTGGAGAGTACAGAAGGGCATCCAGAGATAGGTGAAGACAGAAGGGCATCCAGAGAAAGGAGAAGATAGAAGGGCATCCAGTGAGAGGAGTAGACAAAAGGGCATACAGAGAGATAAGAGAACAGAGAAGCATCCATAGAGAGAATATAATAGAAGGGTATCCAGAGAGATGAGAGTACATGAGAGAATCCAGAAAGAGGTGAGAACAGAAGCCCATCCAGAGAGAGCAGAAGACTGAAATACCTCCAGAGAGAGAAGAGGAACGTAGGGCATCTGGAGAGAGGAGAAGACAGAAGGATATCCAGAGTGAGGAGAAAATTGTCAGGCATACAGAGAGAGGAGAAGACTGATGGGCATGGAGAGAATCGAGAGAACAAAAGGGCATAGGGAAAGAGGAGCAGAAAGAAGGGCATCCAGAGGGAGGAGAAGACAGAAGGTTATCCAGAGAGAGGAGAGCTTAAAAGGGAATCCAGAGAGATGAGATAACAGAAGGATATCAAGAGAGAATAGAGGACACAAAAGCATCTTGAGAGAGGAGAGACGAGAAGCACATCCAGAGAGAGGAGTAGACAAAAAGGGAACCCATAGAGAGGAGAGAACAGTAGGGCATCCAGAGTGAGGAGAGGACAGAAGGGCATCCAGAGAGAGGAGAGGACAGAAGGGCATCCATGGAGAGGAACGTACAGAAAGGATCCAAATAGAGGAGAGAACAGAAATTTATCCAGAGGGAGCAGAGAAGACAGAAGGGCATCCAGAGAAAGGAGAAGACAGAAGGGCATCAAGTGAGAATAGAAAACAGAAAGGCATCAAGAGAGAGGACAGGGCAGAAGGGTATCCAGAGAGAGGAGAGAACAGAAGTGAATCCAGAGAGAGGAGAAGAGAGAAGGGCATTCATAGAGAGGAGAGAGCATTATGGCATCCAGAGAGAGGAGAAGACAGAAGGGAATCCAAAGAGAGGAGAGAATAGAAGAACATCCATAAAGAGGAGAGAACAGAATGGCATCCATAGAGATGAGAGAACAGAAGATCATCTAGAGAGAAAAGAGAACAGAAGGGCAACCAGAGATATGAGAGTACAGAAAAAATCCAGAGAGAGGAGAGGAGATAAAGGCATCCTGAGGGTGGAGAGTACAGAAGGGCATCCAGAGAGAGGTGAGGACAGAAGGGCATCCAGAGAAAGGAGAAGATAGAAGGTCATCTAGTGAGAGAAGACAAAATGGCATCCAGAGAGAAAAGAGAACAGAGAAGAATCCATAGAGAGAATATAATATAAGAGCATCCAGAGAGATGAGAGTTCAGAAAGGAACATAGAGAGAGAAGAAAACAGAAGTGCATATAGAGAGAGGAGAAGACAGAAGGGCATCTAGAGAAAAGAGAACAGAAGGGCATCCAGAGAGAGGAGAGTAAAGAAGGTCATACAGAGAGAGGAGAAAACAGAGGGGCATCCAGAAAGATGAGAGAACAGAAGGGCATCCAGAGAGAGAAGAGCACAGGAGGGCATCAACATATTGGGAAGAACAGAAGAGCATCGAGAGAGAGGAGACAACATAAGGGCAACCAAAGAGACTAGAGGACAGAAGGCCATTCAGAGAGAGGAGAAAACAGAAGGGCATCCGGAGAGAGGAGAGGACAGAATTGCTTCTGGAGAAAGAAGAAGACAGAAGGGCATTCAGAGAGATTAGAGGACAGAAGAGAATCTAGAGAGAGAAGAGAACAGAAGGGAAACCAGAGATATGAGAGGACAGAAGGAAATCCAGAGAGAAGAGAGGACAGTAGGGCATCCAGAGAGAGGAGAGTACAGAAGGGCATCTGGAGAGAGGAGAGAACAGAAGGGCATCCAGAGAGAGGAGAAGACAGAAAGGCATCAAGAGAGAGGAGACTAAAGAAAGGCATTCAGAGAGAGGAGAATGCAGAAGGGCATCCAGAGAGAAGAGAGATAGAAATGCATCAGATGAGAGGAGAAAACAGAAGGTCATCAAAAGAGAGGATAGGACAGAAGGGCATCCAGAGAAATGAGAAGACAGAAGAGAATCCAGAGAGAGGAGAGGACACAAGGGCATCAAGAGAGATGAGAGAACAGAAGATCATCCAGAGAGAGAAGAGAACAGAAGGGCATCCACAGATAGAAGACAGAAGGGCATCCAGAGAGAAGAGAGGACAGAACTGGCATCCAGAGGGAGAAGAGGACACAAGGGTATCCAGATAGAGGAGAGAACAGAAGGGCATACAGAGAGAGGAGAGAACAGAAGGGTATTCAGTGAGAGGAGAGGAAAAACGGGCATCCAGAGAGAGGAGAGAACAGAAGGACATCCCAAAAGAAGAGAGAACAGAAGGGCATCCAGAGAGATGAGAGAACAGGAGAGAATCCAGAAAGAGGAGAGAACATAAGCCCATCCAGATAGAGCAGAAGACTGAAGGACATTCAGAGAGAGAAGAGGACCAAAGGGCATTCGGAGAGAGAAGACAGAAGGGCATCCAAAGAGGAGAGGACAGAATGGCAAACAGTGAGAGAACATAACAGAAGGGCATCTAGAGAGAGGAGAAGACAGAAGGATATCCAGAGTAAGGAGAAAATTGGCGGGCATCCAGAGAGAGAAGACTGAAGGTCATTGAGAGAATCGAGAGATCAGAAGGGCATAGGGAGAGAGGAGAAAACAGAAGGGCAACTAGAGAGAGGAGAGCACAAAATGGAATCCAGAGAGACGAGAGAACAGAAAGATATCCTTAGAGAATAGAGGACACATTGACATCTTGAGAGAGGTGAGAAGAGCAGTGGATCCAGAGAGAGGAGAAGACAAAAAGGGAATTCAGAGAGAGGAGAGAACAGTAGGGCATCCAGAGAGAAGAGAGGACAGAAGGGCATCCAGAGTGAAGAGAAGACAGAAGAGTATCTGGAGAGAGGAGAGGTCAGAATGTCATCCAGAGAGATTAGAAGACAGAAGGACATCCAGAGAAATTAGAGGACAGAAGGGAATCCAGACGGGGGAGAGAACCGAAGGGCATAAAACGAGAGGAGAGGACACATGTGCATCCAGAGAGAGAAGAGAACAGAAAGTCATGTAGAGAGAGGAGAGGACAGAAGGGCATACACAGATTGGGAAGAACAGAAGAGCATAGAGAGATAGGAGAAAACATAAGCGCATCCAAAGTGAGGAGAGGACAGAAGGGTATCCCGAGACAGGAGAAAACAGAAGGGCATCTGGAGAGAGAAGAGGACTGGTGGGCATCCAGAGAGATTAGAGGACAGAAGAGAATCTAGAGAGAGAAGAGAACAGAAGGGCAACCAGAGATATGAGGGGACAGAAGGAAATACATGGAGAGGAGAGGACAGTAGGGCATCCAGAGAGAGGAGAGGACAGAAGGACATCCAGAGAGGAGTGAGAACAGAAGCGCATCCAGAGAGGGGAGAAGACAGAAGGGCATCATGAGAGAGGAGAGTAAAGAAGAACATACAGAGAGAAGAGAGACATGAGGGGCATCCAGAAAGAGGAGAGAACAGAAGGGCATACAGGGAGAGGAGAGGACAGAAGGGCTTCCAGAGGGAGGAGAGTAAAGAAGGGCATCCAGAGAGGAGAGGACAGAAGAGCATCCAGAAAGAGGAGAGTAGAGAAGGGATTCAGAGAGTGGAGAGAACCGAAAGCCATGCAGAGAAAGGAGAGGACATAAGGGCATACAGAGAGAGGAGAGGAAAGAAGGTCATCCAGAAAGAGGAGAGAACAGAAAGGCATCCATGGAGAGGAGAGGTCAGAAGGGCATCCACAGAGAGGACAGAACAAACTGGCATCCAGAGAGTGGAGAAGAGAGAAGGGCATCCAGAGAGAGTAGAGAATAGATCGGTATCCAGAGAGCAGACAAGATAGAAGAGCATCCAGATAAAGGAGAAGGGAAATGAGAGAACAGAAAGGCATGTAGAGAGAGAAGAGGACAGAAGGGCAACCACAGATTGGGAAGAACAGAAGTGCATTGAGAGAGAGGAGACAACATAAGGGAATCCAAAGAGAGGAGAGAATAGAAAAGCATCCAGAAAGAGGAGAGAACAGAAAGGCATCCATAGAGATGAGAGAACAGAAGATAATCTAGAGAGAAAAGAGAACAGAAGGGCAACCAGAGATATGAGAGGACAAAAAATCCAGAGAGAGGATAGGAGAGAAGGGCATCCAGAGCGTTGAGAGTACAGAAAGTCATCCAGAAAGAGGTGAGGACAGAAGGACATCCAGAGAGAGGAGAGGACAGAAGGGCATCTAGAGAAAGGAGACAACAGAAGGACATCCATAGAGATGAGAGAACAGAAGATAATCTAGAGAGAAAAGAGAACAGAAGGTCAACCAGAGATATGAGAGGACAGAAAAAAATCTAGAGAGAGGAGAGGAGAGAAGGACATCCAGAGCGTGGAGAGTACAGAAGGGCATCCAGAGAGAGGAGAAAACAGAAGGGCATCCACCGAGAGGAGACAATAGAAGAGCATCAGACGAGAGGAGAAAACAGAGGGGCATCAAAAGAGAGGAGAGGACAAAAGGGCATCCATAGAGAAGAGAAGACAAAACGGCATCCAGAGAGAGGAGAGGACACAAGGGCATCCAGAGAGATGAGAGAACAGAAGATCATCCAGAGAGAGAAGAGAATGGAAAAGACAGAAGGGCATCCAAAGAGTGGAGAGGACAGAAGGACATCCCAAAAGAAGAGAGAACAGAAGCCCATCCAGAGAGAGCAGAAGACTGAAGGAAATCCAGAGAGAGAATAGGACCAAAGGGCACCCAGAGAGAAGAGAAGACAGAAGGGTATCTAGAGATATGAGATAACAGAAGATCATCCAGAGAGAGAAGAGAACAGAAGAGCATCTAGAGAGTAGAAGACAGAAGGGCATCCCGAGAGAAGAGAGGACAGAAATGGCATCCAGATTGAGAAGAGGACACAAGGGTATCCAGATAGAGGAGAGAACAGAAGGGCATACAGAGAGAGGAGAGAACAGAAGGGCATCCAAAGAAAGGAGAAGACAAAAGGGCATCCTGAGAGTGGAGAAGACAGAAGGACATCTCAAAAGAAGAGAGAACAAAAGGGCATTCAGGGAGATAAGAGAATAGGAGAGAATCCAGAAAGAGGAGAGAACAGAAGCCCATCCAGAGAGAGCAGAAGACTGAAGAACATCCATAGAGATAAGAGGACCGAAGGGCATTCAGAGAGAGGAGAACACAGAAGAGCATCCAGAGAGAGGAGAGGACAGAATGGCATTCAGCAAGAGGATAGAAAAGAAGGGCATCTAGAGAGAGGAAAAGACAGAAGGATATCCAGAGTGAGGAGAAAATTGTAGGGCATACAGATGGAGGAGAATATTGAAGGGCATCTGGAGAATTGAGAGAACAGAAGGGCATAGGGAGAGAGGAGAAGACAGAAGGGCATCCAGAGAGAGGATTGGACAGAAGGGCATCCAGAGTGAGGAGAGGACAGAAGGGCATCCAAAGAGAGAAGGGAACAGAAGGGCATCCAGAGGGATGAGAGGACAGAAGAGAATCTAGAGAAAGGCGAGCGCAGAAGGGCACCCAGAGAGAGGAGAACACAGAAGGGCATCCAGAGAGAGGAGAGGACAGAAGGGCATCCAGAGTGATGAAAATACCGAAGGGCATCCAGAGAGAGGAGAGGACAGAAGGGCATCCAAAGAGAAGAGAACATAAGGGCATCCAGAGAGAGGAGAATATAGAAGGGCATCCAGAGAGATGAGAGGACAGAAAGGCATGTAGAGAGAGGAGAAGACATAAAAGCATTCATAGATAGGTGAAAAGAGAAGAGCATCCAGAGAGAAGAGAAGACAGAAGGGCATCCAGACAGATGACTTGATAGAAGAGCATAAGGAGAGTGGTGAGATCAGAAGGTCATCCAGAGAGAGGGGAAGACAGAAGGGCATCCAGAGAGAGTAGAGGACAGAAAGGCATCCAGAGAGAGGAAAGAGCAGAAGGACATCCAGAGAGAGGAGGAGACAGAAGGGCATCTGGATAGAGGAGAGAGAAGAAGGTCATCCAGAGAGAGGAGACAAGAGACAGTCATCCAGAGAGATGAAAAGACAGAAGGGCAACCAGAGAGAGGAAAGAACAGAAGGGCTTCCAGAGAGAGGAGAGAACAGAAGGGCATGTAGAGAGAGAAGGAGACAGAAGGGCATCTATAAATAGGTGAAAACAGAAGGGCATCCAGAGAGAGGAGAAGACAGATGGGCATCCGGTTAGAGAAGAGAACTGAAGGGCATCCAGAGAGAGGAGATGACAGAAGGGCATCCAGAGAGAGGAGAAGACAAAAGGGCATCCAGAGAGATAAGAGAACAGAGAAGCATCCATAGAGAGAATATAATAGAAGGGCATGCAGAGAGATGAAGGACAGGAAGGAATATAGAGAGAGGATAAAATAGAAAGGCATGTAGAGAGAGGAAAAGACAGAAGGGTATCCAGAGAGATTAGAGGAAGAAAGGTAATCCAGAGAGAGAAGAGGACAGAAGGACATACAGGGAGAGGAGAGGACAGAAGGCCATCCAGCAAGAGGAGAGAACAGAAGGGCATCCAGATAATAGAGAGAACAGAAGAGCATCGGAAGAGAGGAGAACACAGAAGGACATCAAAAGAGAGGAGAGGACAGACGGTCATCCATAGAGAAGAGAAGATAGAAGGGTATCCAGAGAGAGGAGAGGACACAAGGGCATCAAGAGAGATGAGAGAACAGAAGATCATTCAGAAAGAGAAGAGAACAGAAGGGCATCCAGAGAGAGGAGAAGACAGAAGGGCATCCAGAGAGAAGAGAGGACAGAAGCGCATCCAGAGAGAGAAGAGGACACAAGGCCATCCAGATAGAGCAAAGAACAGAAAGGCATACAGTGAGAGGAGAGTACAGAAGGGTATCTGGAGAGACGATAGGAGAAAAGGGCATCCAGAGAGAGAAGAGAACAGAAGGGCATCCAAAGAAAAAAGAAGACAGTAGGGCATCCAGAGAGAAGAGAGGACAGAAGAAAATCTGGAGAGAGGAGAGAACAGAAGGGCATCCAGAGAGAAGAGAAGACAGAAGGGCATCCAGAGAGAGTAGAGGAAAGAAGGGCATCCAGAGAAAGGAGAGGACAGAAGGGCATCCAGAGAGAGGAGAAGACAGAAGGGCATCCAGAGAGAGGAGAAAACATAAGGGCATCCAGAGAGATGAGAGTACAGGAGAACCTCCATAGAGAGAAGAGTACAGAAAGCAAAGAGAGATATTAGAGGACAGAAGGGAATCCAGAGAGAAAAGAGGACAGAAGGGCATCCAAGAGAGGAGAGAACAGAAGGGAATCCAGAGAGAGGAGAGGAAAGAAGGGCATCCAGATAGAAGACAGAAGGGCATCCAGAGATAGGAGAAGACAGAAGGCATCTAGAGAGAGGAGATTACTGAAGGGAATCCAGAGAGAAGAGAACAGAAGGGCATCCAAAAAGAGGAGAAGACAGAAGGTCATCCAGGTGGAGGAGAGGACAGAAAACATCTGGATAGAGGAGAGAACAGAAGGGCATCCAGAGAGAGGAGAGACAGAAGGGCATCCAGAGACAAGAGAGGAAGGAAGGGCAACCACAAAGAGGAGAGAACAGGAGGGCATCCAGAAGAGGAGAGAACCGAAAGACATGTAGAGAGAGGAGAAGACAGAAGGGCATCCAGAGAGATGAGAGAACAGAAGAGTATCAAGAGAGAGGAGAGGACACAAGGGCATCCAGGGAGGTGAGAGAACTGACGATCTTCCAGAGATAGGAGAGAACAGAAGGGCATCCACAGAGATGAGCAAACAGAAGATCATCAAGAGAGATAAGGGAACAGAATCTCATCCGGAGGGATGAGAGTACAGAATAGAATCTAGAGAGAGAATAGTACAGAAGGGCATCCAGAGAGAGGAGACAACAGAGGGTCATCCATAGTGATGAAAAGAGAGAAGGGCATCCAGAGAGAGAAGAGGACAGAAGGGCATCCAGATAGAGGAGAAGACAGAAGAGCATCCAGAGAGATGTGAGGATAAAAATTCATGTAGAGGGAGGAGAAGAAAGAAGGGCATAGATAGATAAGTGAAAACAGAAGGGCATCCAGAGAAAAAAGAAGACAGAAGGACATCCAGAGAGATGACTGTACAAAAGGGCATCCAGAGAGTGGAGAAATTAGAAGGGCATCCAGAAAGAGGGCAAGACAGAAGGGCATCCAGAGAGAGTAGAGGACAGAAGGGCATCAAAAGAGAGGAAAGAACAGAAGGGCATCCAGAGAGAGGAGAAGACAAAAGGCATCTGGATAGAGGAGCGAACAGAAGGTCATCCAGAGAAAGGAGAGAACAAAAGGGCTTCCAGAGAGATGAGAGGACAGAATTGAATCTAGAGAGAGGAGAAAACAAAAAGGCATGTACAGAGAGGAGAACGCAGAAGGGCACCCATATAGAGGGGAAAACAGGACATGCAGAGAGAGAAGACAGAAGGGCATCTGGAGTGAGGAGAGAACAGAAAGACATCCAAAGAGAGTAGAGGACAAAAGAGCATCCAGAGAAAGGAGAAGACAGAAGAGTATCCAGGGAGAGGAGGGGACACAAGGGCATCCAGAGAGATGAGAGAACAGAGGAGCATCCAGACAGAGGAGGGGACACAAGGGCATCCAGAGAGATGAGAGAACAGAGGAGCATCCAGACAGAGGAGGGGACACAAGGGCATCCAGAGAGATGAGAGAACAGTAGATCTTCCAGAGAGAGGAGTAAACAGAAGGGAATCCACAGAAATGAACGATCAGAATGTCATCCAGAGAGAGAAGGGAACAGAAGGCCATGCTGAGGGATGAGAGGACAGAAGAGAATCTAGAGAGATGAGAGAACAGAAGAGCATCCATAGAAGGAAGAGAACAGAGTGGCATCCCGAGAGATGAGAGGAATGAAGGGAATCTAGAGAGATGAGAGAACAGAAGGACGAGTAGAGAGAGGAGAAGACAGAAGGGCATCCATAGAGAGGTAAAAACAGAAGGGCATCCAGAGAGAGGAGAGATTAGAAGAGCATCCAGAGAGAGGTTAAGACAGAAGGTCATCTGGAGAGGGGATAGTACAGAGAACATCCGGAGACAGGAGAAGATATAAGGGCATCCCGAGAGAGGATATAACAGAAGGGCATCCAGAGAGAAGAGAGTAAATAAGGGCCTCCATAGAGACGAGAGAACAGAAAGGCATCCAGAGAGAGGAGAAGACTGAAGGGCATCCAAGGAGAGGAGAGATCAGAAGGGTATCCAGGGAGAGGAGAAGAAAGAAGGGCATCCGGAGAGAGGAGAAAACAGAAGGGCATCCAGAGAGATGAGAGTACAGGAGAGCATCTATAGTGAGATGAGAACAGAAGGACAATGAGAGAGAGGACAGGACAGAAGGGATTCCAGAGAGAGGAGAGGATAGAAGGGCATCCAGAGAGCAGAGAGGACATAATGGCCTCCAGAGAGAAGAGAGAACAGATGGGCATCCAGAGCGTGGAGAAGATAAAAGGGCATCTAGAGAGGGGAGAGAACAGAAGGGCATCCAGAGAGAGGAGAGAACAGAAGAACATCCAGAGAGAGGAGAGAACAGAAGGGCATCCAGAGAGAGGAGAGAACAGAAGGGCATCCAGAGAGAGGAGAGTAAAAATGGGCATACAGTGAGAGGAAAGAACAGAAGGGCATCCTGAAAGAGGAGATGACAGAAGGGCATCCACAGAGAAGGGAGAACAGAAGAGCATCGAGAGAGATGAGAGATCAGAAGGGCATACAGAGAGAGGAGAAGACAAAAGGGCATCCAGTGAGAGGAGAGAACAGAAGGACATCCAGAGAGATGAGAGTACAGGAGAGCCTCAATAGATAGAAGAGAACAGAAAGCCAACCAGAGAGATTAGAGGACAGAATGGAATCCAGAGAATGAAGAGGGCAGATGAGCCTCCTAGAGAGGAGAGGACAGAAGGGCATCCAGAGAGAGGAGAGGACAGAAGGGCATCCAGAGAGGGGAGAAGACAGAAGGGCATCCAGAGAGAGGAGAGAACATAAGTGCATCCAGAGAGTGGAGAAGAGAGAAGTCATCTAGAGAGAGGAGATTACAGAAGGGAATCCAGAGAGAAGAGAAAAGAAGGGCATCCAAAGAGTGGAGAAGACAGAAGGGCATCCGGAGGGAGAAGACAGAAAGGCACCGGGATAGAGGAGAGAACAGAAGGGCATCCAGAGAGAGGAGAGAAAGAAGGGCATCCAGAGACAAGAGAGAAAGAACGGCATCCATAGAGAGGAGAGAACAGATGGGACTCGAGAGAGAGTAGAGAACAGAAAGGCATGTAGAGAGAGGAGAAGACAGAAGGGCATCCAGAGATATGAGAGAACAGAAGAGCATCCATAGAGAAGAGAAAAGAGAAGGGCATCCACAGAGATGAGCGAATAGAAGATCATCCAGAGAGAGAAGGCAACAGAAGGGCATCCTGAGGGATGAGAGGACAGAAGAGAATCTAGAGAGATGAGAGAACAGAAGAGCATCCATAGAGAGAAGAGAACAGAGTGGCATCCAGAGAGATTAGAGGAATGAAAGAAATCTAGAGAACTGAGAGAACAGAAGGGCCTGTAGAGGGAGGAGAAGACAGAAGGGCATCCATAGAGAGGTAAAAGCAGAAGGGCATCCAGAGAGATGAGAAGAGAGAAGGGCATCCAGAGTGATGAGATAGCAGAAGAGCATCCGGAGAGAGGAGAGTTCAGAAGGGTATCACAAGAGAGTGGAAGACAGAAGGGCATACAGAGAGAGGAGAGGACAGAAGGTCATCCAGAGGGAGAAAAGAACAGAAGGGCATCCAGAGTGAGGAGAAGACAGAAGGGCATCCAGATAGAGGAGAGAACAGAAGGTCATCCAGAGAGATGAAAAGACAGAAGGGCATACAGACAGAGGAGAGGACAAAAGGATATCTGGAGAGAGGAGAGAACAGAAGGGCATCTGGAGAGAGGGAGGACAGAAGGGCATCCTGAGACTTGAGAGAGCAGAAAATCATCCAGAGAGAGGAGAGAAGATAAGCCCATCAAGAGAGAGGAGCAGGAAGAAGGTCATCCTGATAGAGGAGAGAACAGAAGGGCATCCACCGAGAGAAGACAGAAGGGCATCGAGAGAAAGGAGAGAACAGAAGAGCATCCAGAGAGAGGAGCAGAAAGAAGGTCAGGCAGTCAGAGGAGAGAACAGAAGGGCATCCAAAGAGAGGAGAAGACAGAAGGGCATTGAGTGAGAGGAGAGGACAGAACGGCATACAGAGAGAGGAGAAGACAGAAAAACATCCAGAAGAGGATATAACACAAGGGCATCTAGACAGGGGAGAAAACAGTAGATCATCCAGAGAGAGAAGAGAACAGAAGGGCATCCATAGAGGGGAGAAAACAGAGGGCATCCATAGAGCGGAGAGAACAGAAGGGCATTCAGAAAGATGAGAGAACAGGAGAGCATCCATAGAGAGAAAACAACAGAATGGCAAACAGATATATGAGAGGGCAAAAGGGAATCCAGAGAGAGGAGAGAATAGAAGGGCATCCAGAGAGAGGAGAAGACAGAAGGACATCCAGAGATAGAAGAGAACAGACGGGCATCCGGTGAGAGGAGAGAATAGAAGGGCATCCAGAGAGAGGAGATGACAGAAGGACATCTGAAGATAGCAAAGAACAGAAGGGCATCCGGAGTGAGGAGAGAACAGAAGGGCATCCAGAGAGAGGATAGAACAGAGAACATCCGAAGACATAAGGGCATCCCGAGTGAGGATATGACAGAAGGGCATCCAGAGAGAAGAGAGTAAATAAGGGCCTCCAGAGAGACGAGAGAACAGAAGGGCATCCAGAGAGAGGAGAAGACTGAAGGGCATCAAAAGACAGGAGAGATCAGAAGGGCATCCAGAGAGAGGAGAAAACAGAAAGGCATCCAGAGAGAGGAGAGTACAGCAGAGCATCTATAGTGAGAAAAGAACAGAAGGGCAAAGAGAGAGAGGAGAGGGCAGAAGGGAATCCAGAGAGAAGAGAGGATAGAAGGGCATCCAGAGAGAAGAGAGAACAGAATGACCTCCAGAGAGAAAAGAGAACAGAAGGGCATCCAGAGTGTGGAGAAGACAGAAGGGCATCTAGAGAGAGGAGAGAACAGAAGGGCATCCAGAGAGAGGAGACAACAGAAGGACATCCAGAGATAGGAGGGAACAGAAGGCCATCCAGAGAGAGAAGACAGAAGGACTTCCACAGAGAGGAGAGTAAAAATGTGCACACAGAGAGAGGAGAGAATAGAAAGGCATCCACAAAGAGGAGAGGACAGAAGGGCATCCACAGAGACTGGAGAACAGAAGAGCATCGAGAGAAAGGAGAGACCAGAAAGGCATAGACAAAGAAGAGAAGACAGAAGGGAATCCAGAGAGAGGAGACAACAGAAGGACATCCAGAGAAATGAGAGTACAGGAGAGCCTCGATAGAGAGAAGAGTACAGAAAGAAAAACAGAGAGATTAGAGGACAGAAGGGAATCCAGAGAAAGAAGAGGACAGAAGGGCCTCCAAGGGAGGAGAGGACAGAAGGGCATCAGGAGAGGGGAGAGGACAGAAGGGCATCCACAGATGGGAGAAGACAGAAGGGCATCCAGAGAGAGGACAAGACAGTAGGGAATCCAGAGAGAGGAGAGAACAGAAGGGTATCCAGAGAGAGGAGGGAGCACAAAAGCATCCAGAGAGAGGAGAAGACACAGGGCATCAGGAGAGAGGAGAGAACAGAAGGGCATCTAAAGAGAGCAGAGAACAGAAGGGCATCCAGAAAGAGGAGAAGACAGAAGGGCATTGGGAGATAGGAGAAGACAAAAGGGCATCTGGAGAGCGGAGAGAACAGAAGGGCATCCAGAGAAAGGAGAAGTCAGAAGGGAATCTAAGAGATGAGTGAACAGAAGGGTATAGGGAGAGAGGAGAAGACAGAAGGGCATCCAGAGAGAGGAGAGAACAGAACAGCATCCAGAGATAAAAGACAGAAGGAAAGCTGTCGAGACGAGAGAACAGAAGGGCATAGAGAGAGAGGAGAAGTCAGAAGGGCATCCAGAGTGAGGAGAAGATAGAAGGGCATCCAGAGAGAGGAGAAGTGAGAAGGGCATCCGGAGAGAGGAGAAGACAGAAGGGCATCCAGAAAGAGTAGAGAACAGAAGGGCATCCAGAAAAAAGAGAGAACAGAAGGGTATCCAGAGAGAGGAGAGGACAGAAAGGCATCTAGAGAGAGGACAGGACAGAAGGGCATCAAGAGACAGGAGAGGACAGAAGGGCATCCAGAGAGAGGAGAGGACACAAAGGCATCCAGAGAGAGGAGAGAATAGAAGGGCATCCAGAAAGAGGATAGAAAAGAAGCGCATCAAGAAAGAGGAGAGGACATAAGGACATCCCGAGAGAAGAGAGAACAGAAGCACATTCAGAGAGATGATAGAACATTAGAGAATTCAGAAATAGGAGAGAACAGAAGCTCATCCAGTGAGAGCAGAAGACTGAAGGACATCCATAGAGAGAAGACGACTGAAGTGCATCCGGAGAGAGAAGACAGAAGGGAATCCAGAAAGAGGAGAGAACATAAGGGCATCCAGAGAGAATAGAGGATAGAAGGGCATATAGAGAGAGCACAGAGAACAGAAGGGTATCCAGAAAGAGGAGAAGTCAGAAGGGCATCCAGATAAGGAGAAGACAGAAGCAAATCTAGAGAGAGGAGAGAACAGAAGGGCCTTCGGAGAGAGGAGAGAACAGAAGGGCATCAGGAGAGAGGAGAAGACAGAAGGTCACCCAGAGAGAGGAGATGACAGAAGGGCATCCAGAGAGAGGAGAGGAAAAATAGGGAATCCAGAGAGAGGAGAGAACAGAAGTGTATCCAGAGAGAGAAGAAGACAGAAGGGCATCCAGAGAGTGGAGAGGATACAACGGCATCCAGAGAGAGGAGAAGACAGAAGGGAATCCAGAGAGAGGAGAGAACAGAATGGCATCCAGATGGAAGAGAGGACAGAAGAGCATCTAGAGAGAGCAGAGAACAGAAGGACATCCAGAAAGAGTAGAAGACAGAAGAGCATTGTGAGATAGGAGAAATGAGAAGGGCATCCAGAGAGAGGAGAGGACAGAATTTCCTCCAGAGAGAAGACAGAGCAGAAGGGCATCTAGAGAGAGGAGAGGAAAGAAGGACATCCAAATAAAATAGTACAGAAGGCCGTACAGAGAGAAGAGAAGACAGAAGGGCATGTAGATAGTGGAGAGAACAGAAGGGCACCCAGAAAGAGGAGAGAACAGAAGGGTATCCAGAGAAGGAGAAGACAGAAGCGAATCCAGAGAGAGGAGAGAAAAGAAGGGCATTCGGAGAGAGGAGAGAACAGAAGGGAATCCAGAGAGAGGAGAGAGCAGAAGGGCATCCTCTCTCTGGATGCCCTTCTGTCTTCTCATATCACCCAATGCCCTTCTGTCTTCTCCTCTCTGTGGATTCCCGATAATTTTCTACTCATTCTGGATACACTTCTCTCTTCTCATCTCTCTACATGCCCTTCTGTGTTCTCCTCTCTCCGGATGCCCTTCAGTCCTCTTCTCTCTATGGATGTCCTTAAGTCTTCTGCTCTCTCTGGATGGGCTTCTGTTCTCTCCTCTTTCTGGATTCTCTCCTGTTCTCTCATCTCTCTGGCTGCGCTTCTGTTCTCTCTTCTCTCATTATGTCCCTCTGTCCTCTCCTCTCTCTGGATGCCCTTCTGTCTTCTCCTTTCTATAGTTGCCCTTCTGTTCTCTCCTCTCTCTCTGGATGCCCGTTTGTCTTCTCCTCTCTCTCGATACCCTTCTGTTCTATCCTCTCTCTGGATGCCTTTCTCTTCTCTACTCTCTCTGGATGCCCTTCTGTCTTCTCCTCTCTCTTGATGCCTTCCTGTTCTCTCCTCTCACTGGAAGCCCTTCTGTCTTCTCCCTTTTCTGGATGCCCTTCTGTCTTCTCTGCTCTCTGGATACCGTTCTATTATCTACTCTCTCTGGATGTCCTCTGTCTTCTCTTCTCTCTGGATGCCTTTCTGTCTTCTCCTCTCTCTGGATGCACTCCTGTTGTCTCCTCTAGATTCTATTCTGTCCTCTCATCCCTCTGAATGTTCTACTGTTCTGTTCTCTCTATGGATGATCTTCTGTTCCCTCACCTCTTTGGATGCCCTTCTGTTCTCTCCTCTCTCTGGAAGATCTCTGTTCTCTCATCTCTCTGGATGCTCTTGTGTCCTCTCCTCTCTCTGGATGCCCTTCTGTTCTCTAATCTCTGGATGCCCTTCTGTAATCTCCTCTCTCTGGATGCCCTTCTGTTCTCTAATCTCTGGATGCCCTTCTGTAATCTCCTCTCTCTGGATGCCTTCTGTCTTCTCTCTCTGAATGCCCTTCTGTTCTTTCATCTTTTGGATGCCCTACTGTCCTCTTCTCTCTCTGGATTCCCTTCTGTCCCCTAATATCTCTCGTTGTCTTTCTGTTCTCTTCTCTCTATGGAGGCTCTCCTGTACTCTCTTATCTCTGGATGCCCTTATGTTCTCTCCTCTTTCTGGATGCCCTTCTGTGTTCTCCTCTCTCTGAATGCCCTTCTGTCTTCTCTTCTCTCTGAATGCCCTTTTTTCTCTTCTCTTTGGATGCCCTTCTGTCCTCTTCTCTCTCTGGATGCCCTTCTGTCTTTTCGTCAATCTGGATGACTTTCTGTTGTCTCCTCTTTCTAGATTACTTTCTGTTCCTCCTCTTTCCAGATATCCTTCTGTTTTCTGCTCTCTCTGCATGCCATTCTGTCCTATTCTCTCTCTGGAATCCCTTCTGTCCTCTAATCTTTCTGGTTGCCTTTCTGTTTTCTTCTCTCTATTGAAGCTCTCCTGTCCTCTCATCTTTCTGGATGCCCTTCTGTCTTGTCCTCTCTCTGGATGCCCTTCTTTCTTCTCTGCTCTCTGGATGACCTTCTGTACTCTCTTAACTCTGAATGCACTTCTGTTCTCTCCTCTCTGTGGATGCTTTTCTTTTCTCTTCTCTTTGGATGCCCTTCTGTCCTCTCCTCTCTCTGGATTCTTTTCCGTTCTTTCCTCTCTATGGATGCCCTTCTGTTCTATCCTCTATCCAGATGCACATCTGTCCTCTCCTCTCTCTTGATGCCCTTCTGTTTTCTTCACTCTCTGGAAATCCTTCTGTTCTCTCCTCTCTATGTAGGCCCTTCTGTCCTCTCCTCTCTATGTAGGCCCTTCTGTCCTCTCCTCTCTTTGGATGCGCTTTGCTCTTCTTCTTTCTCTGGATGCCCGTCTGGTCTCTCCTCTCGCTGAATGGCCTTCTGTCCTCTCCTTTCTCTGGATGTCCTTCTGTACTTCTCTCTCCTTGGATTCCCTTCTTTCCTCTTCTCTCTCTGGATGCCCTTCTGTCTTATCTTCTCTCTGGTTGCCCTTCAGGTCTCTCCTATCTCCGGATTCCCTTCTGTCCTCTCCTCTCCCTGTATGCCCTTCTGTTTTCTCCTCCCTCTAAATGACCTTTTGTTGTCTCCTCTCTGTGGATGCCCTTCGGTTCTCTCCTCTAACTGGATGCCCATTTGTCTTCTCCTCTCTCTGGATGCCCTTCTTTTTTCACCTATCTTGGATGCCCTTCTGTCTTCTTCTCTCTCTACATGTTCTTCTTTTCTCTCCTCTATCTGGAAGCCCTTCTGTTCTCTCATCTCTCTGGATGCCCTTCTGTCTTGTTGTCACTATGGATGACCATCTGTTCTATCCTCTCTGGAAGCTCTTCTGTCTTCTCCTCTCTTCGGATGTCCTTCTGTCTTCCCCTTTCTCTGGATGCCCTTCTAATCTCTCCACTCACAGGATGCTCTTCTGTCCAGTCATCTCTCTGGATGCCCTTCTTCCTTTTTCTCTCTCTGGATGCCCTTTTGTTTTCACCTATCTATGGATGCCCTTCTGTCTTTTTGTCACTCTAGATGACATTCTTTTGTCTCCTCTTTCTGGATTGCCTTCTGTTCTCTCCTCTTTCGAGATGCCCTTCTGTTTTCTCCTCTCTCTGTATGCCCTTCTGTTCTTTCCTTTCTCTGAATGCCCCCCTGTTCTCTCCTCTCTCTCGATGCCCTTCTGTCTTCTCATCTCTCTGGATGCCCTTCAGTTCTCTCCTATCCCTAGATTCTCTTCTGTCCTCTCATCCATCTGGATGCCCTTCTGTTCCCTTCTCTCTCTGGATGATCTTCTGTTCGCTCATCTCTGTGGATGCCCTTCTGTTCTCTCCTACCTCTGGAAGACCTTCTGTTCTCTCATCTCTATGGATGCCCTTCTGTCTTCTCCTCTCTCTACATGCCTTTCTGTTCTCTCCACTATCTGGATGCACTTCTGTCCTCTCCTCTCCTTTTATGCCTTTCTGACCTCTCCTTCCTCAGGATGCCCTTCTGTCTTCTCCTCCCCCTGGAAGCCCTTCTTTTCTCTTCTCTCTGGATGCCCTTCTGTAATTTCCACTCTTACTTGATGCATTCTGTCTTCTCCTCTCTCTGTATGCACTTCTGTCCTCTCCTCTATCTGGGTGCCTTTCTTTCCCATCCTCTCTCTGGATGCCCTTCTGTCCTCTCCTCTCTCTTTATGCCCTTCTGTCCTCTCCTCTCTCTTTATGCCCTTCTGTCTTCTCCTCTTTTGGAGGCCCTTCTGTCCTCTTCTTTCTCTGGATTCCATTCTGTCCTCTAATCTATCTGGTTGGCTTTCTGTTCTCTTCTCTCTATCGAGACTCTCCTATACTCTCATCTCTCTGGATGTCCTTGTGTTCTTTTCTTTCTCTGGATTTCCTTCTGTCATCTCCTCTCTCTGCATGCCGTTCTAGTTTCTCCTCACTCTCGATAATCTTCTGTTCTCCGCTCTCTGTGGAGGCCCTTCTGTCCTCTCCTCTTTCTGGATGCCCTTCTGTCCTCTCCTCTTTCTGGATGCCCTTCTGTTCTCTCCTCTCCATGGATGCCCTTCTGTCTTCTCCTCTCTCTGGATGCCCTTCCATTCTCTCCTCTCTCTGGATGTCCTTCTGTTGTCTCCTCTCTCTAGATGCCCTTCTTTCTTCTCCACACTCTGGATGCCCTTCTGTTCTCTCTTCTCTCTGGAGGCCATTCTGTCCTCTCCTCTCTCTGGATGCCCTTGTATCCTCTCCTCTCTCTGGATTCCCTTCTGTCCTCTCCTCTTTCTCGTTGCCCTTCTGTTCTCTTCTCACTATAGATGCTCTCCTGTACTCTCATATCTCTTGTTGACCTTTTGTTTTCTTCCCTCTTCAGATGCCCGTCTTTTTTCTCCTCTCTCTGGATGCCGTTCTGATCTCTCCTCTCTTTGGATGCCCTTCAGTCTACTTTTCTCTGTGGATGCCCTTCTGTTCTCTCTTCTCTCTGGAGGCCCTTATTTACACTCTTCTCTCTGGATGCCCTTCTGTTCTCTCCTCTCTCCGCATGCCCTTCTGTTCTCTCCTCTCTCCGGATGCCATTCTGTTCTCTCCTATCTCCAGATGTCCTTCTGTCTTCTCCTCTCTCCTGATGCCCTACAATTCTCTCCTCTCTCTGGATTCCCTTTTGCCCTCACATATCTCAGTTTGCCCTTCTGTTCTCTTCTCTCTATGGATGCTCTCCTGTTCTCTCATCTTTCTGAATGCCCTTCTGTTCTCTCCTCTATCTGGATGCCCTCTGTCTTCTCCCCTCTATGGATGCCCCTCTGTTGTCTTCTCTCTCTGGATGATCCTCTGTTTCCTACACTCTATAGATGCCCTTGTGTTCTATCCTCTTCTGGATGATTTTCTGTCTTCTCCTCTCTCTGTATGCCGTTCTGTCCTCTCCTCTCACTTGATTCCCTTCTGTCTTCTCCTCTCTTTGGATTCCCTTTTGTTTTCTCCTCTGACTGCATGACCTTCTTTCTGCTCCTCTCTCAGGATGCTCTTCTGTACTGTCCTCTGTCTGGATGCCTTTCTGTCCTCTCCTTTCTCTCAATGCCCTTCTGTCTTCTCCTCTCTGTGGATGCCCTTCTGTTCTCTCCTCTATCAGGATGACCTTCTTCCTGCTCCTCTCTCTTGATGGGCTTATCTTCTCTCCTCTCTCTGGATGATTTTCTGCTCTCTCAAGTCTCAGGATGCCCTTCTGTCCTCCCTCTCTCCAGATGCCCTTCTGTTCTCTCCTCTCTCCAGATATCCTTCTGTCCTCTCCTCTCTCTGTATGCCCTTCTGAATTTTCATCTTTCTGGATGAACTTCTGTTCTCTCCTCTATCCGGATGCCCTTCTGTCTTCTCCTCTCTCTGGATGCCCTTCAGTTCTTTTCTTTCTCTGGATGCCCTTCTGTCCTCTCCTCTCTCTGGATGCCCTTCTGTCTTCCACTCTCTCTTGATGCCCTTCTGAACTCTCCTCTCTCCATATACTCTTCTGCTATCTTATCTCTCTGGATGCCCTTCTCTCTTCTCCTCTCTATGGATGCCCTTCTGCTTTTACCTCTCTATGGATGCCCTTCTGTCTTCTTTCTCGACATGCCCTTCTGTTCCCTCAGCTCTCTAGATTCCCTTCATTCCTCTCATCTCTCTGGATGCCACTCTGTTCTCTTATCTCTATGGATGGTCTTCTGTTCTCTCATCTCTCTAGATTCTCTTCTGTCCTCTCATCCCTCAGGATGCCCTTCTGTTCCCTTCTTTCTCTGGATGATCTTTTGATTGCTCATTTCTGTGGATGCCCTTCTGTTTACTCCTCTCTCTGGAAGATCTTCTGTTTTCTCATCTCTCTGGATGCCCTTGTGTCCTCTCCTCACTGAGGATGCTCTTCTGTTCTCTCATGTCTCTGGATGCCCTTGTGTCCTCTCCTCACTGAGGATGCTCTTCTGTTCTCTCATGTCTCTGGATGCCCTTGTGTCCCCTCCTCTCCCTGGATACTCTTCTGTCTTCTCATTTCTCTGGATGCCCTCTTGTCCTCTACACTCTCTGGATGCCTTTCTGTTCTCTCCTCACTCCAGATGCCCTTCTGTCTTCTCTCCCTGCATGTCCTGTTTTCTCCTTTATGTGGATGCCCTTCTGTGTTCTCCTCTCTGTACAAGTTTTTTTATTCTCGCCTCTCTCTAGATTCACTTCTGTCCTCTCATCTCTCTGGAAGCCCTTCTGTTCTCTCCTTTCTCTGGATCCCCTTCTGTCTTTTTGTCTTTCTTGATGACCGTCTGTTGTCTCCTCTCTCTGGATGACTTTCTGTTCTCTCCTCTATCCAGATGCCTTCTATCTTCTCCTCTCTCTGGATGCCCTTCTTTTCTTTCCTCTTTTTTGATGCCCTTCTGTCCTCTCCTCTCTCTGGATGCCCTTCTGCCTTGCTCTATTTCTGGATGCCCTTCTGATCGCTCCACTCTCCAGATGCCCTTCTGTACAGTCATCTCTCTGGATGTCCTTCTGTCTTCTCTTTTCTCTAGATGCCCTTCTGTTTTCACCTATCTATGGATGCCCTTCTAACTCCTCCCCCCTCTACATGCCTTTCTGTCCTCGCATCTCTCTGGATGCCATTCTGTCTTCTCCTCTATCTGGATGCCCTTCTGTCCTCTTCTCTCTCTGGAAGCCCTTCTGTCTTTTCGTCACTATGGATGACCTTCTGTTGCCTCCTCTCTCTGGATACCTTCTGTCTCATCATCTCTCTGGATGCCCTTCTGTCCTATTCTCTCTCGAGATTCTATTCTGTACAGTCATCCCTCTGGATGATCTTCTGTTCGCTCATCTCTGTGGATGCTTTTCTGTTCTCTCCTCTCTCTGGAAGATCTTTGGTTCTCTCATATCTCTGGATGCCCTTGTGTCCTCTCCTCTGTCTTGATGCTCTTCTGTTCTCTCATCTCACTGGATGCCCTTCTGTCTTCTTGTCTCTCTACATGACTTTCTGTTCTCTCCACTTTCTGGATGCACTTCTGTCCTCTCCTCTATTTTATGCCTTTCTGTCCTCTCCTCCCTCTGGATGCCCTTTTGTCTTCTCCTCTCTCTGGATGCCCTTCCTTTCTCTTCTCTCTGGATGCCCTTCTGTAATTTCCTCTCTCAGTTGATGCCTTCTGTCTTCTCCTCACTCTGGATGCACTTCTGTCTTCCCCCCTCTCTGGATGCCCTTATGTTCTCTCCTCTCTCTGGATGACCTTCTGTTCTCTCCTCTCTTGAATGCCCTTCTGTCCTCTTCTCTCTCTGGATTCCCTTCTGTCCTATAATATCTCTCTTTGTCTTTCTGTTCTCTTCTCTCTATGGAGGCTCTCTTGTACTCTCATCTTTCTGGATGCCCTTCTGTTCTCTCCACTCTCTGGATGCCCTTCTGTCTTCTCCTCTCTCTGGATGCCCTTCTGTCTTCTCTTCTCTCTGGATGCCCCTCTTTTCTCTTCTCTTTAGATGCTCTTCTGTACTCTTCTCTCTCTGAATGTCCTTCGGTCTTTTCGTCACTTTGGATGACCTTCTGTTGTCTCCTCTTTCTGGATTACCTTCTGTTCCTCCTCTTTCTGAATGCCATTCTGTTTCTCCTCTCACTGCATGCCCTTCTGTCCTCTTCTCTCTCTGGATTCCCTTCTGTCCTCTAATCTTTCTGGTTGCCTTTCTATTTTCTTCTCTCTATGGAGGCTCTCCTGTCTTCTCCTCCCTTTGGATGACCTTCTGTTGTCTCCTCTCTCTGGATGCCCTTTTGTCTTCTATGCTCTCTGGATGCCCTTCTGTACTCTCCTATCTCTGAAGGCCCTTCTGTCCTCTGCTCTCTCGGGATGCGCTTTGTTCTTCTCCTTTCACTGGATGCCCTTCTGTTCTCTCATCTCGCTGAATGGCCTTCTGTCTTCTCCTTTCTCTGGATTCCCTTATGTCCTTTTCTCTCCCTGGATTCCCTTCTTTCCTCTTCTCTCTCTGGATGGCCTTCTGTCTTCTCTTCTCTCTGGATGCCTTTCAGTTCTCTCCTGTCTGGGGATTCCCTTCTGTTCTCTCCTCTCCCTGTATGCCCTTCTGTCTTCTCCTCTCTCTCTGAATTACCTTCAGTTGTCTCCTCTCTCTGGATGCCCTTCGGTTCTCCCCTCTAACCGGATGCCCATCTGTCTTCTCCACTCTGGATGCCTTTCTTTTTTCACTTATCTTGGATGCCCTTCTGTCTTCTTCTCCCTCTACATGCCCTTCTCTTCTCTCCTCTCTCTGGAAGCACTTCTGTTTTCTCCTCTCTCTGGATGCCCTTTTGTCTTGTTGTCTCTATGGATGACTGTCTGTTCTCTCCTCTCTGGAAGCCCTTCTGTCTTCTCCTCTCTTCGGATGCCCTTCTGTCTTCCCCTCTCTCTGGATGCCCTTCTGATCTCTCCACTACCCGGATGTTCTTCTGTCCAGTCATCTCTCTGAATGCCCTTCTGTCTTCTGCTCTCTCTGGATGCCCTTTTGTTTTCACCTATCTATGGATGCCCTTCTGTCTTGTTCTCTCTGTGCATGTCTTTCTGTCCTCTCAACTCTCTGGATGCCCTTCTTTCTTCTCTTCTCTCTGGATGCCCTTCTGTTCTCTTCTCTTTGGATGTCATTCTGTCCTCTCCTCTCTCTGGATGCCCTCCTGTATTTTTGTTACTCTGAATGACATTCTTTTGTCTCCTCTTTCTTGATTACCTTCTGTCCTCCTCTCTTTCTGGATGCCCTTCTGTTTTCTCCTCTCTTGGCATGCTTTTCTGTTATTTCCTCTCTCTAAATGCCCTTCTGTCCTCTCCTCTCTCTGGATGCCCTTCTGTCTTTTCATTTCTCTGGATGCCCTTCAGTTCTCTCCTCTCCCTAGATTCTCTTCTGTCCTCTCATCTCTCTGTATGCCCTTCTGTTCTCTCCTATCTCTGGAAGACCTTCTGTTCTCTAATCTCTCTGGATGCCCTGTGTCTCTCCTCTCTCTGAATGCTCTTCTGTTCTCTCATCTCTCTGTATGCCCTTCTGTCTTCTCCTCTCTCTACATGCCTTTCTGTTATCTTCACTCTCTGAATGCATTTTTGTCCTCTCCTCTCTTTTTATGCCTTTCTGTTCTTCTCTTATCTCTGGATGCCCTTCTGTCTTCTCCTCTCCCTGGATACCCTTCTTTTCTCTTCTCTCTGGATGCCCTTCTGTAATTTCCTCTCTCACTTGATGCCTTCTGTCTTCTCCTCTCTCTGGATGCACTTCTGTTCTCTCCTCTCTCTGGATGCCTTTCTTTCCCATCCTCTCTCTGGATGCCCTTCTGTATTCTTCTCTCTCTAGATGCCCTTCTGTATTTTCATCACTCTGGATGACCTTCTGTTGTCTCCTTCCTCTGGATGTCCTTCTGTTCACTCCTCTTTCCTGATGCCCTTCTGTCTTCTTCTATCTCTGGATGTCCTTCTGTTCTTTCCTCTCTCTGGATGTCATTCTGTCCTAACCTCTCTCTAGATGCCCTTCTGTTCTCTCCTTTCTCTAGGTTCTCTTCTGTCCTCTCATCCCTCTGGATGCCCTTCTGTTCCCTTCTCTCTCTGGATGCCCTTCTGTCCTTTCCTCACTCTTAATGCCCTTCTGTCTTCTCCTGTCTCCCTATGCCCTTTTGTTCTCTTGATTCTCTCTATGGCCTTCAGTATTCTCCTCCATCTTGATGCCCAAAAATTTTCTCCTCACTCTGAATATCCTTCAGTCTTCTGCTCTCTCTGGATGGGCTTCTATTCTCTCCTAATTCTGGATTCTCTCCTGTTCTATCATCTCTTTGAATGCACTTATATTCTCTCTTCTTTGGGATGTCCTTCTGTCCACTTCACTCTCTGGATGAACTTCTGTCTTCTCCTATCTTTGGATGTCCTTTTGTTCTCTCTTCTCTCTGGATGCCCTATTTTCCTCTCTTCTCTCTAGATACCCTTCTGTTCACTTCTCTCTCTGGATGACCTTCTGTTCTCTCATCTCTCTGGATGCCCTTGTATCCTCTCCTCTCTCTGGATGCCCTTCTGTCTTCTCTTCTCTTTTGATGCCCTTCTGTTTTCTCCTCTCGTCAGATGCTCTTCTATTCTCTCCTCTTTGTGGATGTCCTTCTGTATTCTCCTCTCTCTTGATGCCCTTCTGGTCTCTCCTCTCTCTGGATGCCCTTCTCTCCTCAACTCTCTCTGGATGCCCTTCTGTCCTCTCCTCTCTCTGGATTTTTTCTGTCCTCTCATATCTCTGGTTGCCCTTCTGTAGTCTCCAAGGCCTGGATGCCCTTCTTTCCTCTCCTCTCTCTGGATTTTTTTCTGTCCTCTCATATCTCTGGTTGCCCTTCTGTACTCTCCAAGCCCTGGATGCCCTTCTGTCCTCTCCACTCTTTGGAATTTTTCTGTCCTCTCATATCTCAGGTTGCCCTTCTGTTCTCTTTTCTCGCTAGATTATCTTCTGTACTCTCATCTCTCTGGATGCCCTTCTTTTCTCTCCTTTTTCTGGATGCCCTTCTATTCTCTCCTCTCTTTGGATTCCCTTCTGTCTTCTCCTCTCTCTGGATGCCCTTCTGTATCCTCCTCACTCTGGATGCCCTTCTGTTTTCTCTTATCTCTGGATGTCCTTCTGTCCTATCATATCTTTGGATGCCTTTTGTTCTCTCCTTTCTCTCGATGCTCTTATGTTCTTCCCTCTCTGTGGATGCCCTTCTGTCCGCTCGTCTCTCTGGATGCCCTTCTGTTCTCTCCTCTTTCTGGATGCTCTTCTGTACTCTCCTCTCTCTGGAAGCCCTTTTGTTCCATCCTCTCTTCAGATGCATTTCTGTCCTCTCTTCTCTCTGGATGCCCTTCTGTTTTCTCCACTCTGTGGATGGCCTTTTATTCTCTCCTCTCCATGGAGGCCTTTCTGTCCTCTCCTCTCTCTGGATGGCCTTGCCTTCGGTCTTCTACTTTTTCTGGATGCCCTTCTTTTATCTCCTCTCTCTGGATGGCCTTCTGTCCTCTCCTCTATTTGGATGCCCTCCTGTCCTCTTCTCTCTCTGGATTCCCTTCTGTCCTATCTCTGGATGCCCTTCTGTCTTCTCTTCTCTCTGGATGCCCTTATGTTCTCTACTCTCTCTTGATGCCATTCTGTACTCTTCTCTCTCTGAATGCCCTTGTGTCTTCTCCTCTCTCTGTATGCCCTTCTTTTTTCTCCTCTTTCTGGATGCCCTTCTGTATCCTTCTCTCTGGATGCCCTTCTGTCCTCTCCTCTCTCAATACCCTTCTGTCTTCTCCTCTCTGTGGATGCCCTTCTGTTCTATTCTCTGTCTGGATGACCTTCTTTCTCCTCATCTCTCTGGATGCTCTACTCCTCTCTCCTCTGTCCTGATGATTTTCTATTCTCTCCAGTCTCAGGATGCCCTTCTGTCCTCCCCCTCTCCAGATGCCCTTCTGTTCCCTCCTCTCTCCAGATTCCCTTCTGTCCTCTCCTCTCTCTGTATGCCCCTCTGTCTTCTCCTCCATCTGGATGACCTTCTGTTGCCTCCTCTCTCTGGATGCCCTTCTGTTTTCTTCTCTATCCAGATGCCCTTCTGTCTTCTTCTCTCTATGGATGCCCTTCTGTCTTCTACTTTCTTTACATGCACTTCTCTTTTCTTTAGATTCCCTTCTTTCCTCTCAACTCTGTAGATGCCCTTATGCTCTTTTCTTTTATGGATCCTCTTCTGTTCTCTCATCCCTCTGGATCCCCTTGTGTCCTCTCCTCTCTCTGCATGCCCTTCTGTCTTCTCCTCTCTCTGGATGGCCTTCTGTTCTCTCCTCTGTCTAGATTCTCTTCTGTCCTCTCATCTCTCTGGATGTCCTTCTGTTCATTTCTCTCTCTGGATGATCTGTTCTCCCATCACTCTAGATGCACTTCTGTGCTTGTCTATCTCTGCATGATCTTCTGTTCTCTCCTCTCTAATTGCCGTTGTGTCCTCTCATCTCTCTGGATGCTCTTTTGTTCATTTGTCTCTCGGGATGCCTTTGTGTCATCTCCTGTCTCTGCATGCGCTTCGAACCTCTCCTCTCTCTGGAGGCCCTTCTGATCTCTCGTCTCTCTGGATGCCCTTCTGTTCTCTCCTTTCTTTGGATGCCCTTTTGTCCTCTTATCTCTCTGGATGACCTTCTGTTTTCTCCTCTCACTGGATGCCCTTCCATTTCCTCCTCTCTCCGAATGCCTTTCTGTTCTATCATCTCTGTGGATGTTTTTCTGTCTTCTCCTCTCTCTGTATTCCGTTGGGTCCTCTCCTCTCTCTAGATGCTCTTCTGTTCTCTACTTTCTCTGGATTCCTTTCTGTCCTCTCTTCTCTCTTGGTGCCCTTCTGTCTTCTCCTCTCTGTGGATGCCCTTCTGTTCTCTCTTCTGTCTGGATGACCCCCATTCTTCTTCTCTCACTGAACGCGCTACTCTTCTCTTTTCTCTCTGGATGATTTTCTGTTCTCTCCAGTCTCAGGATGCCCCTCTTTCCTCCCTCTATCCGGATGACCTTCTGTCCTCTCCAGCCTCTGTATGCCCTTCTGTCCTCTCCTCTCTCTGGATGCCCTCTGTCTTCTCATCTCTCCCTATGCCCATCAGTTCTCTCAACTCTCTCGATGCCCTTAAGTCTCCTCTCTTTGGATGCCATTCTGTTCTCTTCTCTCTCTGAATGATCTTCTGTTCTCTCATCTCTGTTGGTGCCCTTGTGTCCTTTCCTCTCTCTAGATGCCCTTCTGTCTTCTCTTCTCTATGGATGCCCTTCTGTCCTCTTCTCTCTTTGTATGCCATTCTGTTTTCTCTTTTCTTCCTATGTTCTTCTGTTCTCTTTTCTCTGTGGATGCCCTTCTGTATTATCCTCTCTCTGGATGCCCTTCTGGTCTCCCCTCTCTCTGGATGCCCTTCTGTCATCTCCTCTCATTGGATGTCCTTCTGTTGTCTCCTTACTCTTGATGAACTTCTGTCCTCTCCTCTCTCTGGATGCCCTTCTGGTCTCTCCTCTCTCTGGATGCCCTTCAGTAATCTCCTCTCTCTGTATGTCCTTCTGTTGTCTCCTTTCTCTGGATGCCCTTCTGTCCTCTCCTCTCTCTGGATGTTCTTCTGTCCTATCCTCTCTCTGGATGCACTTCTGTACACTTCACACTCTGGATGCCCTTCTGTCCTCTATTCTCTCTGGATTTCTTTCTGTCCTCTCATATATCTGATTGCCCTTCTGTTCTCTTATCTCTCTAGATTATCTTCTGTCCTCTCATCTCTCTGTATGCCCTTCTGTTCTCTTCTCTCTCTGTATGATCTTCTGTTCTCTCATCTCTCTGGATGCCCTTGTGTCCTCTCCTCTCTCTGGATGCTCTTCTGTTCTCTTCTCTCTCTGGATGCCCTTCTGTTCTCTCCTCTCTCTGGATGCCCTTCTGTCCTCTCCTCTCTCTGGATGCCCTACTGTCCTCTCCTCTCTCTGGATTTCCTTCTGTACTCACATATCTCTGGTAGCCTTTCTGTTCTCTTCTCTCTCTAGATTATCTTATGTCCTCTAATCACTCTGGATGCCCTTCTGTCTTCTTCTCTTTCTGGAAGCCCTTCTGTACTCTCCTATCTCCAGATGCCCTTCTGTTATCTCCTCTCTCTGGATGCCCTTCTGTCCTCCCTTCTCTTTGGATGCTCTTATGTTGTCTCCTCACTATCGATGCTCTTTTGTTCTTCCCAATGTGTGGATGCCCTTCTGTCCTCTCCTCTCTCTACCTGCCTTTCTGTTCTCTCCTATCTCTGGATGCACTTGTGTCCTCTCATCTCTTTTTATGCCCTTATGTTCTCTCCTCCGTCTGGATTCCCTTCTGTCCCCTCATCTCTCTGGATGTCCTTCTGTTTTCTCCTCTCTCTGGATGACCTACTGATCTCTCCTCTCTCCCGATGCTCTTCTGTCTTCTCTTCACTCTGGATGCCCTTCTCTCTTCTCCTCTCTCTGGATGCACTTCTGTTTTCACCTCTCTATGGATGCCATTCTATCTTCTCATCTCTCTGGATGCCTTTCTGTTCTCTCCTATCACTAGATGCCCTTTATTCTTCTCCTTTCTCTGGATGCCCTTCTTTCTTCTCTGCTCTCTTGATACCGTTATATTCTCTACTCTCTCTGGATGCCTTTCTGTTTTCTCTGCTCTCTGGATGCCCGTTTGTTCTCTCCTCTCTTTGAATGGCCTTCTGTCCTCTCCTCTTTTGGATGCCCTTCTGTTCTCTCCTCTCTCTAGATGGCTTTCTGTTCTCTGCTCTCTCTGGATCACTTCTGTACTCTCCTCTCTCTGGATGCCCTTCTGTCCTCTCCTCTCTCTGGATGCTCTTCTGTCCTCGCTTCTCTCGGAATGCTCTTCTGTCCTTTCCTCTTTCTGATGCCCTACTGTTCTCTCTTCTCTCTGGATTTTCTTTTTGTCTTCTCCTCTCTCTGTATGCGCTGCTCTTCTCTCCTCTTTCAACATGCCCTTTTGTCCTCTACTCTCTCTCTCTGGATATCCTTTTGTTCTCTTGTATCTCTGGATTCCCTTTTGTGCTCTCCTCTCTCTGAATTCCCTTTTGTGCTCTCCTCTCTCTTGATGCCCTTCTGTCCTCTCTTCTTTCTGGATTCCCTTCTGTTCTCTCATATTTCTGGTTGCCCTTCTGTTCTCTTCTCTCTATGTATGCTCTCCTGTTCTCTCATCTCTCTGGATGCCCTTCTGTTCTCTCCTCTCTCTGAATGCCCTTCTGTCCTCTCCTCTATCTGGATGCCCTTATGTCCTCTTCTCTCTCTGGATGCCATTTCTGTTATCTCCACTCTCTGGATCCCTTATGTCTTCTCCTCCCTATGGATGCCATTTCTGTCCTCTCGTCTCTCAGGATGCTCTTCTGTCTTCTCCTCTCTCTGTATGCTATTTCTCTTCTCTCCTCTCTCTGGATCCCTTATGTCTTCTCCTCTCTCTGGATGCCCTTCTAGTCTCTCCTCTCTCTGGATGCCCTTCTGTCATCTCTGCACTATGGATGCTTTTCTGTTGCCTCCTTTCTCTGAATGCCCTTCTGTCCTCTCCTCTCTCTGGATGCCCTTCTGTCCTCACATCTCTCTGGATGTCCTTCTGTACTCTCCATGCTCGGGATGTCCTTCTGTCCTCTCCTCTTCCTGGATTTTTTTCTGTACTCTCATATTATTGGTTGCCCTTGTGTTCTTTTATCTCTCTAGATTATCTTCTGTTCTCTCATCTCTCTGGATGCTCTTCTGTTCTCTCCTCTTTCTGAATGCTCTTCTATTCTGTCATCTCTTTGGATACCCTTATGTTGTCTCCTCTTTCTCAATGCTCTTCTGTTCTTCCCAATCTGTGGATGCCATTCTGTCCTCTCCTCTCTCTACATGCCTTTCTGTTCTCTCCTTTTTCTAGATGCCTTTCTGTCCTCTCATCTCTCTAGATGCCCTTCTGCCTTCTCCCCTCTCTACATGTCTTTCTGTTCTCTCCTCTCTCTGGATGCCCTTCTGCTATATCCTCTTGGGATGCCCTTATGTCTTCTCCTGTCTCTGGATGTTCTTTGAACTATCTTCTCTCTGGATGCCCTTCTGTTCTCTCCTCTCTCCAGATGCCCTTCTGTTCTCTCCTATCTCCAGATGTCCTTCTGTACTCTCATCCCTCTGGATGCCCTTCTCTTCTCTCCTCTCTCTGGATTCCCTTTTGCCCTCTCATATCTCTGTTTGCCCTTCTGTTCTCTTCTCTCTATGGATGCCCTCTGTCTTCTCCCCCCTATGGATTCCCTTCTGTTCTCTTCTCTCTCTGGATGATCTTCTGTTTCCTCCACTCTCTAGATGCCCTTGTGTTCTATCCTCTTCTGGATGTTTTTCTGTCTTCTCTTCTCTCTGTATGCCATTCTGTCCTCTCCTCTCACTCGATGCCCTTCTGTCTTCTCCTCTCTTTGGATGCCCTTCTGTTCTCTTCTCTCTGTCAATGATCGACTGTATACTCATCTCTCTAATTGGCCTTGTGTCCTCTACTCTCTCTGGATGTTCTTCTGTTCTCTCCAGTCTCAGGATTCCCTTATGTCCTCCCTCTCTCCAGATGCCCTTCTGTTCTCTCCTCTCTCCAGATATCCTTCTGTCCTCTCCTCTCTCTGTATGCCCTTCTGTCTTTTCATCTCACTGGATGACCTTCTGTTCTCTCCTCTATCCGGATGCCCTTCTGTTCTCTCCTCTATCCGGATGCCCTTCTGTTTTCTCCTCTCTCTGGATGCCCTTCTGTCCTCTCCTCTCTCTGGATGCCCTTCTGTCCTCTCCTCTCTCTGGATGCCCTACTGTTCTCTCCTCTTTCTGTATTCCCTTTTTTCCTTCTCCTCTCTCTGGATGCGCTTCTCTTCTCTCGTCTCTCAAGTTGCCCTTGTGTCCTCTATTCTCTCTGAATATCCTTCTGTTCTCTTATCTCTCTGGATTCCCTTTTGTGCTCTCCTCTCTCTTGATGCCCTTCTGTCCTGTCCTCTCTCTGGATGCCCTTCTGTCTTCTCTGATTTCCCTATGCCCTTCTGTTCTCTCACTTCTCTCGATGCCCTTTAGTCTTCTCCTCTCTCTGTATGCCTGACAATTTTCTCCTCACTCTGGATATCCTTCTGTCTTCTCCTCTCTCTAGATGCCCTTCTGTTCTTTCCTTTAAATGGATGCTCTTCTGTCTTCTTCTCTCTCTGGATGGCCATCTGTTCTCCTTTCCGGATGCCTTTCTGTCCTATCCTCTCACTGGATGCTCTTCTGTATTGTCATCCCTCTGGATGCCCTTCTGGTCTCTCCTATATCTTGATGATCTTCTGTCCTCTCCTCTCTCTGCATGCCCTTCTGTCTTCTCTTCCCTATGGATACCCTTCTGTCCTCTTGTCTCTTTTGATGCACTTCTGTTTTCTCCTCCCGACCGATGCTCTTCTATGCTATCCTTTCTGTGGATACCCTTCTGTATTCTCCTCTCTCTGGATGCCCTTTGGTCTCTCCTCTCTCTGGATGCCTTTCTGTCATCTCTGTTCTATGGATGTTTTTCTGTTGTCTCCTTTCTATGGTTGCCCTTCTGTCCTCTCCTCTCTTCGGATGCCTATCTGTCCTCTCTTTTCTCTGGAATCCCTTCTGTCCTCACCTCTCTCTGGATGTCCTTCTGTACTCTCCACACTCTGGATGCCCTTCTGTCCTCTCCTCTCTCTGGATTTTTTCTGTCCTCTCCTCTCTCTGGATGCCCTTCTGTTCTCTCCTGTTTATGGATGCCCTTCTATTCTCTCCTCTCTTTGGATTCCCTTCTGTCTTCTCCCCTTCTGAATGCCCTAATGATCTCTGCTATCTCTGAATGCACTTCGGTCTTCTCCTCTCTCTGGATGCCTTTCTGTTCTCTCCTCTCTCTGGACGTCCTTCTGTCCTCTCCTCTCTCGGTGTCTTTCTGTACTCTCCTTTCACTGGATACCGTTCTGTCTTCTCCTTTCTCTGGATGCCCTTCTGTCTTCTCTGCTCTCTGGATACTGTTCTATTCTCTACTATCTCTGGATGCCCTTCTGTCTTCTCTGCTCTCTGGATGCCCGTCTGTTCTCTCCTCTCTGTGGATGCCCTTCTGTCCTCTCCTCTCCCTGGATGCCCTACTGTCCTCTCCTATCTCTGGATGGCTTTCTGTTCTCTCCTTTCTCTGGATCCCTTCTGTCCTCTCCTCTCTCTGGATGCCCTTCTGTCCTCTCCTCTCTCTGGATGGCTTTCTGTCTTCTCCTCTTTTCCTATGCCCTTCTGTTCTCTCGATTCTCTCGATGCCCTTCAGTCTTCTCCTCTCTCTGAATGCCTGAAAATTTTCTCCTCACTCTGGATATCCTTCTGTCTTCTCCTCTCTCTAGAGGCCCTTCTGTTCTCTCCTCTCTCTTGATGCCCTTCTGTCTTCTCCTCTCTTCAGATGCCTTTCGGTCCTCTTCTCTCTCTGGAAGGTTTTCAGTCTTCTGCTCTCTCTGGTTGGACTTCTGTACTCTCCTCTTTCTGGATTCTCTCCTGTAAATTCATCTTTCTGGATTCATCTCTCTAAATGCCCTTCTGTTCTCTCTTATTTTGGGATGGCCTTCTGTCCTCTCCTCTCTCTGGATTACCTTCTGTCCTCTCCTCTTTCTGGATGCCCTTTTGTCTTCTCATTTCTTTGGATGCCCTTCTGTTCTCTCCTCTCTTTGGATTCCCTTATGTCTTCTTCACTCTCTGTATACCCTAATGTTCTGTCTTCTCTCTGAATGCCCTTCTGTCTTCTCCTCTCTCTGGATTCACTTCTGTTCTCTGCTCTCTCTGAATGCCCTTCTGTCCTCTCCTCTCTCTGGATGCCCTTCTGTCCTCTCCTCTCTCTGGATGGCATTCTGTTCTCTCATCTCTCTGGATCCCTTCTGTACTCTCCTCTCTCTGGATGCCCTTCTGTCCTCTACTCTCTCTGAATGCCCTTCTGTCTTCTCCTCTTTCCCTATGCCCTTCTGTTCTCTCGATGCCCTTCAGTCGTCTCCTCTCTCTGAATGCCTGTCAATTTTCTCCTCACTCTTAATATCCTTCTGTCTCCTCCTCTCTCTAGAGCCCCTTCTGTTCTCTCCTCTCTCTGGATGCCCTTCTGTCTTCTCCTCTCTCCTGATGCCTTTCAGTCATCTTTTTTCTCTGGATGTTTTTCAGTCTTCTGATTTTTCTGTATGGACTTCTGTACTCTCTGCTTTCTGGATTGTCTCCTATAGTCTCACCTCTTTAATGCCCTTCTGTTCTCTCTAATTTTGGGATGGCCTTCTTTCCTCTCTTCTCTTGGACGACCTTCTGTCCTCTCCTCTATCTGGATGCCTTCTGTCTTCTCCTTTCTTTGGATGCCCTTCTGTTCTCTCCTCTCTTTTGACTCCCTTCTGTCTTCTCCTCTCTCTGGATACCCTAATGGTCTCTCTTATCTCTGAATGCCCTTCTGTCTTCTCCTCTCTCTGGATTCACTTCTGTTCTCTGCTCTCTCTGGATGCCTTTCTGTTCTTTCCTCTTTCTGGATGCCCTTCTGTTCTCTCCTCTCTCTGTATGCTTTTCTATACTCTACACACTCTGGATGCCCTTCTGTCCTATCCTCTCTCTGGATACCCTTCTGCACTCTCATCTTTCTGGATGCCCTTCTGTCTACTCTTCTTCTTTAGTGCCCTTCTGTTTCCTCTGCTTGTCCGATGCTCTTCTATTCTCTCCTCTTTGTGGATGCCCTTCTGTATTCTCCTCTCTCTGGATGCCCTTCTGGTCTCTCCTCTCTCTGGATGCCCTTGTGTCATCTCCGCTCTCTGGATGTCCTTCTGTTGTCTCCTTTCTCTGGAGGCCCTTCTGTCCTCTCCTCTCTCTAGATGCCCTTCTGTCCTCTTCTCTTTCTAGATGCCCTTCTGTCATCTTCGCACTCAGGATGTCCTTCTGTTGTCTCCTTTCTCTGGATGCCCTTCTGTCCTCTCCTCTCTCTGAATGCCCTTCTGTCCTCTCCTCTCTCTGGATGCCCTTCTGTACTCTCCACATTCTGGTTGCCCTTCGGTCCTTTCCTCGATCTGGATTTTTTTCTGTCCTCTCATATCTCTGGTTGCCCTTCTGTTCTCTTTTCTCTCTAGATTATCTTCTGTTCTCTCATCTCTCTGGATGCCCTTCTGTTCTCTCCTGTTTATGGATGCCCTTCTATTCTCTCCTCTTTTTGGATTCCCTTCGGTCTTCTCCTCTCTCTGGATGCCCTAATCCTCTCTCCTCTCTCTGAATGCACTTCAGTCTTCTCCTCTCTCTGCATTCACTTCTGTTCTCTCCACTCTCTGGATGCCTTTCTGTCCTCTCCTTTCTCTGTATGCCCTTCTATCCTCTCCTCTCTCTTGATGCCTTTCTGTTCTCTCTTCTCACTGGATGCCCTTCTGTTTTCTCCTTTCACTTGATGCCCTTCTGTCTTCTCTGCTGTCTGGATACCATTTTTTCTCTACTCTCTCTGGATGCATTTCTGTCTTCTCTGCTCTCTGGATGCCCATCTGTTCTCTCCTCTCGGTGGATGCCCTTCTGACTTCTCCTCTCAATGGATGCCCTTCTCTTCTCTCCTCTCTCTGGATGCCTTTCTGTCCTCTCCTCTCTCTAGATGCTCTTCTGTCCTCTTCTCACTCTGGATGCCCTTCTGTCCTCTCCTCTCTGGATGGCTTTCTGTTCTCTCCTCTCTCTGGATCCCTTCTGTATTCTCCTCTCTCTGGATGCCCTTCTGTCCTCTCCTCTCTCTGGATGTCCTTCTGTCCTGTCCTCTCTCTGGATGCCCTTCTGTCCTCTCCTCACTCTGGATACCCTACTGTTCTCTCCTATCTCTGGATTCCCTTTTTGTCTTCTCCTCTTTCTGGATGTGCTTCTCGTCTCTCCTCTCACAAGATGCCCTTGTGTCCTCTATTCTCTCTGGATATCCTTTTGTTCTTTCGTCTCTCTGGATTCCTTTTTGTGCTCTCCTCTCTTTGGATGCCATTTTGTCCTCTCCTTTTTCTGGATGCTTTTCTGTCTTCTCCTCTCTCCCTATGCCCTTCTGTTCTCTAGATTCTCTCGATGCCCTTCAGTCTTCTCCTCTCACTGGATGCCTGACAATTTTCTCACACTGGATATCCTTCTGTCTTCTCCTCTCTCTAGATGTCCTTCTGTTATCTCCTCTCACTGGATGCCATTCTGACCTCAACCAGAGAGGAGAGGACAGAAGGGCTTCCAGAGAGCGAAGAAGACAGAAGTGCATAAAGACAGATTAGAGGACAGAAGAGAATCTAGAAAGAGAAGAGAACAGAAGGCAAAACAGAGATATAAGAGGACAAAAGGAAATCCAGAGAAAGGAGAGGACAGTAGGGCATCCAGAGAGAGAAGAGGAAGTAAGGGCATCCATAGGGAGGAGAGAACAGAAGGGCATCCTGAGAGAGGAGAGTAAAAAAGTGCATCCAGAGAGAGGAGAATACAGAAGAGAATCCAGAAAGAAGAAAGAATAGAAGAGCATCAGATGAGAGGAGAAAACAGAAGGGCATCAAAAGAGAAGAGAGCACAGAAGGGCATCCAGAGAAAGAAGAAGACAGAAGGGCATCCAGAGAGAGGAGAAGACAGAAGGACATCCCAAAAGAAAAGAGAACAGAAGGGCATCCAAAGAGCTGAGACTACAGGAGAGAATCCAGAAAGAGGAGAGAAAAGAAGGCCATCCAGAGAGAGTAGAAGACTGAAGGACATCCAGAGAGAGAAGAGGACCGAAGGGCATCCGGAGAGAGGAGATAAAAGAAGGGCATTTAGAGAGATGAGAAGACAGAAGAATATCCAGAGTAAGGAGAAAATTGTCGGGCATCCAGAGAGAGTAGAAGACTGAAGTGCATCGAGAGAATCAAGAGAACAGAAGGGCATAGGGAGAGAAGAAAAGACAGAAGGGCATCTAGAGAGAGGAGAAGGATATCCAGAGTAAGGAGAATATTATCGGGCATCCAGAGAGAGTAGAAGACTGAAGGGCATCGAGAGAATCGAGAGAACAGAAGGTCATAGGGAGAGAGGAATATGCAGAAGGGCATCTAGAGAGAGGAGAGGACAGAAGTGCATCCAGAGAGAGGAGAGCACAAAAGGGAATCCAGAGAGATGAGAGAACAGAAGGATATCCAGAGAGATTAGAGGACACAAGGGCATCTTTACAGAGGAGAAAAGCACAGTGCATCCAGAGAGAGGAAAGACAAAAAGGGAATTCAGAGAGAGGAGAGAACAGTAGGGCATCAAGAGAGAGGTGAGGACCGAAGGGCATCCAGAGAGAGGAGAGGAGAGAAGAGCATCCAGAGAGAGGAGAGTACAAAAGGGCATCCATGGAGAGGAGAGGTCAGAAGGGCATGCACAGAGAGGAGAGAACAGAGGGCATCCAGAGAGCAGAGAAGACAGAAGGGCTTCCAGAGAGTGTAGAGAATAGAACGGTATCCAGAGAGCAGAGAAAACGAAAGGGCATCCAGAGTGAAGAGAAGCCAGAAAAGCATCTGGAGAGGGGAGAGATCAGAAGGTCATCCAGCGAGAGGAGAAGACAGAAAGACATCCAGAGAGATGAGAGGAAGAAAGGAATCCAGACAGAGGAGAGAACAGAAGGGCATAAAAAGGGAGGAGAGGACACAAGTGCATCCAGCGAGAGGAGAGTACAGAAAGGAATGTACAGAGAGGAGAGGACAGAAGGGCATCCACAGATTGGGAAGAACAAAAGATCATCGAGAGATAGGACACAACATAAGGGCATCCAAAGAGAGGAGAGTACAGAAGGGCATCTGGAGATACAAGAGGACAGAAAAGAATCTAGAGAGAGAAGAAAACAGAAGATAAACCAGTGATGTGAGAGGACAGAAGGAAATCCAGAGAGAGAAGAGGACAGTAGGGCATCCAGAGAGAGGAAAGGACAGAAGGGCATCCAGAGAGAGGACAAGACAGAAGGGCATCCAGAGAGAAGAGAGTAAAGAACGGCATACAGAGAGAGGAGAGAAATGAAGGGCATCCAGAAAGAGGAGAGTAAGAAAGGGCATACAGAGAGAGGAGAGAAATGAAGGGCATCCAGAAAGAGGAGAGAACAGAAGGGCATCCAGGGAGAGGAGACAACAGAAGGGCATCCAGAGAAAGGAGACAACAGAAGGACATCCAGAGAAAGGAGAAGACAGAAAGGAATCCAGATAGAGGAGAGACCAGAAGGGCACCCATAGGGATGTGAATACAGATGGGCATCCAGAGAGAGGAGAAGACAGAAGAGCATTGAGAGAGAGGAGAGTAAAAAAAGCATACAGAGAGGGGAGAGAACAGAATGGCATCCAGAAAGAGGAGAGAACTGAAGGGCATCCAGAGAGAGGAGAGGACAGAAGGGCATCCACAGAGAAAGCAGAACAGAAGCGCATCAGAGAGAGGAGAGAACAGAAGGGCATCCACAGAGAAGGGAGAACAGAAGCGCATCAGAGAGAGGAGAGAACAGAAGGGCATCCGGAGAGAAGAGAGAAGAGAAAGGCATCCAGTGAGAGGAGAAGACAGAAGGATATTCAGAGAGAGAGGAGAGAGCATTAGGGCATCCAGAGAGTGGAGAAGACAGAAGGGCAACCAGAGAGAGGAGAGGACAGAAGGGCATCCAGAGAGAAGAGATGACAGAAGGACATCCCAAAAGAAGAGAGAACATGAGGGCATCCAAAGATATGAGAGTACAGGAGAGGTCCAGAAAGAGGAGAGAACAGAAGTCCATCCAGAGAGAGCAGAAGACTGAAATACATCCAGAGAGTGAAGAGGACTGAAGGGTATCTGTAGAGAGGAGAAGACAGAAGGGCATGCAGAGAGAGGAGAGGTCAGAATGGCATCCAGTGAGAGGAGAGAACAGAAGGGCATCTTTAGAGAGAAGAAGACAGAAGGATATCCAGAGTGAGGAGAAAATTGTCGGGCATACAGAGAGAGGAGAAAACTGAAGGGCATCGAGAGAATAGAGGGAACAGAAGAGCATAGGGAAAGAGGAGAAGACAAAAGGGCATCCAGAGAGAGGAGAGGACAGAAGGGCATCAGCAAAGAGGAGAGTACAAAAGGGAATCCAGAAAGATGAGAGAACAGAAGGATATCCAGAGTGAATAAAGGAAACAAGGGCATCTTGAGAGAGATGAAATAGAGGAAACAAGGGCATCTTGAGAGAAGAGAAGTGCATCCAGAGAGAGGAGAAGACAAAAAGGGAATCCAGAGAGAGGAGAGAACAGTAGGGCATCCAGAGAAAGGAGAAGACAGAAGGGCATTCAGAGAGACGATAGTACATAAGGACATCCCGAAAGAAGAGAGAATAGAAGCCCATTCAGATAGATGATAGAACATTAGATAATTCAGAAAGAGGAGAGAACAGAAGCCCATCCAGAGAAAGCAGAAGACTGAAGGACATGCAGAGAGAGAAGAAGACTGAAGGGCATCTGGAGAGAGGAGAAGACAGAAGGGCATCCAGGGAGAGGAGAGAACATGATGGCATCCAGTGAAAGGAGATAACAGAAGGGAATTTAGAGAGATGAGAAGACAGAAGGATATCCAGAGTAAGAAGAAAATTGTCAGGCATCCAGAGATAGTAGAAGACTGTAGGGCATCGAGAGAATCGAGAGAACAGAAGGGCATCCAGAGAAAAAAGAGGACAGAAGAGCATCCAGGGAGAAGAGAGGACAGAAGGGCATCCAGAGAGATTAGAGTGAAGAAGGTCATCCAGAGAGAGGAGAGGTCAGAATGGATCCAGAGCGAGGTGAGAAAAGAAAGCCATCAAGAGAAAGGAAAAGACAAAAAGGCATCCATGGAGAGGAGATGTCAGAAGGACATCCAGAGAGAAGAAAGAACAGAAGGGCATCCAGAGAGAGGAGAAGACAGAAACACATCCACAGAGAGAGGAGAACAGAAGGGCATTCAGAGAGCAGAGAAAACGGAAGGGCATCCAGGGAGAGTAGAGAATAGAACAGTGTCCAGAAGATAGAAGAACATCCAGAGACAGGAAAGAGAACATTAGCCATCCAGAGAGAGGAGAGAACAGAAGGGCATCCAGAGAGAGAAGACAGTAGGGCATCTGGAGAGAGGAGAGAACAGAAGGGAATCAAGAGAGAGGAGAGAACAGAACGGCATCAAAAGAGAGGAGAAGACAGAAGGGAAGCCAGAGAGATGAGAGAACAGAAGTGCATAGGGAGAGAGGAGAAGACAGAAGTGCATCCAGAGAGAGGATAGGATAGAAGGGCATCCAGAGGTAGGAGAAGACAGAAGGGCATCCAGAGAGAGGAGAGGGAATAATGGCATCCCGAGAGAGGAGAGAACAAAGGGCATCTAGAGAGAGGAGAAGACAGAAGGGCATCCAGAGAGAGGAGAGGACAGAAGGGCATCCAGAGAGAGGATAAGACAGAAGGGCATCCAGAGAGAGGAGAGAGCTGAAGGGCATCCAGAGAGAGGAGAAGTCAGAGGGTCATCGAGAGAGAGGAGAGAACAGAAGGGCCTCCAGAAATAAGAGAGAACAGAAGGGCATCAAGTGAGAGGAGAAGATAGAAGGGAATCCATAGAGAGTAGAGTACAAATGGGCATCCAAAGAAAGGAGAAGACAGAATGGCATTCAGAGAGAGAGGACAGGACATAAGGACATCCCAAGAGAAAAGAGTACAGAAGCACATTCAGAGAGATGATAGATCATTAGAGAATCCAGAAAGAGGAGAGAACATAAGTGCATCCAGAGACAATAGTGGACATAAGGGCATATAGAGAGACCAGAGAACAGAAGGGTATCCAGAAAGAGGAGAAGACAGAAGGGCATCAGGAGATAGAAGACAGAAGAACATCCAGATAGAGGAGAGGACAGTATGGCCTCCAGAGAGAAGAGAGAAAAGAAGGGCATCCAGAGAGAGGAGAGGGCAGGAGTTCATCCACAGAAAAGAGTAAAGAAGGCCATACAGAGAGAGGAGAAGACAGAAGGGCATCTACATAGAAGAGAGAACAGAAGGGCATCTAGATAGAGGAGAGAACAGAAGGGTATCTAGAGAGAGGAGAGAACAGAAGGGCATCCAGAGAGCAGGGAATTCAGAAGTGCTTCCAGAAAGAGGATAGAACATAAGGGCATCCGGATAGAGGAGAAGAGAGAAGGAACCTAGATGGAGAATAGGACAGATGGGCATCCTGAGAGAGGAGAGGACAGAAGGGCATCCAGGGAGAGAAGAAAACCAAAGGTCATCCAGAGAGAGAAGACAGAAGGGAATCCAGAGAGAGGAGATGACAAAAGGGCATCCAGAGAGAGGTGAGATCAGAAGGGCAACCAGAGAAAGGAGAAGACAGAAGGGCATCCAGAGAGAAAAGAGGACAGAAGGACATTCCAAGAGAAGAGAGAACAGAAGCACATCCGCAGAGATGAGAGTACAGGAGAGAATCCAGAAAGAGGAGAGAACAGAAGCCCATCCAGAGAGAGAAGAAGAGTGAAGGACATCCAGAGAGAGAAGATTGAAGGGCATCGGGAGAGACGAGAGAACAGAAGGGAATAGGGAGAGAGGAGAATACAGAAGGGCATTTAAGGATATCAGAGAACAGAAGGACATCCAGAAATAGAAGACAGAAGGGCTTCGTGAGAGAGGAGTAGACAGAAGGGCATCCAGAGAGAGGAGAGGACAGAATTTCCTCCACAGAGAAGAGAGCGCAGAAGGGCCTCCAGAGAGAGGAGAGAAAAAGAGGGCATCCACATAAAATAGTACAGAAGGTCATACAGAGAGAGGAGAAGACAGGAGGTCATCTATATGGAGGAGAGAACAGAAGGGCATCCAGAGAAGGAGAAGACAGAAGCAAATCCAGAGAGAGGAGAGAACAGAAGGGCATTCAGAGAGAGGAGATAACAGAAGGGCATCAGGAGAGAGAAGAAAGAAGGTCATCCAGAGACAGGAGATGACAGAAGGGCATCCAGAGAGAGGAGAAAAAATAGGAAATCCAGAGAGAGGAGAGAACAGAAGGGCATCCAGAGAGAGGAGAGAACAAAATGGCTTCCAGAAAGAGTAGAGAACAGAAGGGCATCTAGAGAGAGGAGAAGACAGAAGGGATGTTTCTGTTTTGAACTATGGAAAAGCACACCCCTCTGGTGGACATTGGTGAGGACGCCCCTGTTGTGGACAGTGGGAAAACATCTCTATGGTGGACATTCCAGTGGACGTCTAGGGTTGACAGGAAAAAGATGTCCCTTTGCTGAAGAGTGCTGAGGACAACTCTATGTTGGACATTGGTGAGAACATTCCTGTGGTGAACATTGGGCAGGATGTCCCTGTGGCTGACCAAGTGTAGGACATTCCCGTGGTAGACAGTGGGGTGGGGGTTTCTGTGCTGGACAGTGGGAAGGATGTCCTTGTGCTGGACAGTGAGGAGGACATCCCTGTTGTGGACAGTGGAAAGGACATCACTGTGGTGGACAGTAGAGTGGACCTCCCTTTGGTAGACAGTAAGAAGTATATCCCTGTTCTGGAAAGTTTGAAAGACATTTATGTTGTGGATTTTAAAAAGGATGTCACTTTTCTGGACATTGGGAAGGACCTCCTTGTGGTGCACAGTGGGAAGGATATCCCTCTGGTGGACAGTTGGGAGGACAGCCCTGTGGTGGACAGCTGGGAGGAACTCTCTGTGGTGGACAGTGGGAAGGACATCTCTGTGGTGGACAGTGAAGAGCAGCACTCTGTGTTGGATAGTTGGGATCCCTGTGCTGGACAGTGATAAGGACATCCCTGTGGTGGACAGTGGGGAGGACGTTTCTGTGGTGCACAGAAAAACACTATTTTGGTGGACCTTGGGAATGATGTCCCTGTTTTGGAGAGCACAGAGCATATCACTGTGGTGGACAGTGGTGATGATGACATTGTGGACAGTGGGGAGGATGTTCCTGTGGTGAACAAGAAAACGTCTTTTTGGTGGACAGTGGGAAGTTTTTGCCTGGACTGGAGAGTGCAGTAGACATCTCGGCAATGGACAGTGGTAAGAACATTTCTGTTATGCACAGAAGAATGTCCCTGTGGTGCACAGTGGAAAGGATGTTCCTGTGGTGAACAGTGGGAAGGATTTCCCAATGGTGGACATTGGTGAGGATGACCCTGTGATAAATAGTGGTAAGGATGTCCCTGTGGTGGACAGCAGGGAGAATCTTTCTGTTGTGGACAGTGGGTAGGATATCCCTGTGATGGAAACTGGGGTGGTAGTCACTGAGGTGGTCAATGGGAAGGACATCTCTGTGGTATTGAGTGGTGAGTACTTCACTGGAGTGCACACTGAGGAGGACATGCCTGTAGATTACACTGTGGAGGACATCCGTGTGGTGGACTATGGGGAGGACCTCCCTGTGGAGGATGGTTGCGAGGACTTCCCTGTGGTGGACAGTGGGGTGGATGTCAATGTAGTTGACAGATGGAAAGACGTCTCTGTGGTGGACAGTGGGAAGGACATTTCTTTGTTTTACAGTGGGAAGGACATCCATGTTGTGGATAGTGGGGAGGACCTCCCTGTGGTGGACAGTAGAAAGGATGTCCCTGTAGTGGACCTTGGTGAGCACACTCCTGTGTTGGACCATGTGGAAAACATTCCTGTGGTGGAAAGTAGGGAGGACGTCCCTTTGGGTGACACTGGGAAATAAGTCCCTGTGGTAGACAGTTGGAAGGATGTCTTTCTGATGGACAGTGGGAAGGACCCCCTGTGGTGGATAGTTGGAAGGACGTCCCTGCTGTAAACAGAGGAGAGGACTTCCCTTAGGTGGACAGTGGGTAGTACGTCCCTGTGTTGAACAGTGGTCAGGATGTCTTGTGGTGGACAGTGGTGATGATGTTTCTCTGGGGCTAAGGAGAATGTCCCTTTGGTAGATATTGGGAATGATGTCCCTGTCGTCGATTGTGCAGAGAACATCTCTGGGATAGACAGTGATGAGGACATCCATGGTGTGGAGAGGAAGATGTTCCTGTGGTGCACAAGGGTGAGGACATCCCTGTTGTGCATGGGAGGATGTCCTTGTTGTGCACAATGGGGAGGATGTCCTTGTGGTGAACAGTGAGAAGGATATCCCTGTGGTGTAGAGCTGGGAGGAACTCTCTGTGGTGGACAGTGGGAAGGACGTCCCTGTTGTGGACAGTGGAAAGGACTTCTCTTTAGTGGACTTTGGAAAATACGTTCATTTGGTGGACAATGGGGAGGACGTCCTTTGGTGGAGAGTGTTGAGGAAGTTTCTCTGGTGCAAAGGAGAATGTCCTTTGGTGGACATTGGATATGATGTCCCTGCCTTGGAGTGTGCAGAGGACATCTCTGGGGTAAACTGTGGTGAGGACATTCTTGGTATGCAAAGGCAGAATTTCCTGAAGTGTACAAGTGTGAGGACATCACTGTTGTGCACAGGAGGATGTCCCTGTGGTGCACAGTGGGGAGGATGTCCTTGTGGTGAACAGTGAGAAGGATGTTCCTGTTTTGGACAGCTGGGAGGACCTCTCTATGGTTGACAGTAGGAAGGACCTCCCTGTCATGGCTAGTGGGTAGGAAGTCCATATGGTGAACAGTGGGGAGGACATCCCTGTTTTGGACAGTGGGGAGGACTTTACTGTTGTGGACAGTTGGAAGGACATCACTGTGGTGGACAGCTGGGAGGACCTCTCTTTGATTGACAGTGAAAAAGATATCCAGTGATGGACAATGATGAGGAGTGTGTTGGACAGCACAGAAGACAGCCTTGTAGACTGTAGTAAGAACTTGTAGTAAGAACACAGTTCCTGTGGTTCACAAGAGAATGTCTCTTTGGTGGACAGTGAGAAGGGTGTCCTTGTAGTGGGGAGTTCAGAGGACATCTCTGGGGAGTACAGTGGTAAGAACATCCATGTTGTGCACAGGAGGATGTCCCTGAGATGTACAGTGGGGAGGACATCACTGTGGTGGACAGGCAGAAGAATGTTCCTGTTGTGGACAGTGGGGAGGATCTCCCTGTGGTGGACAATGTGTAGGATGTCCCTGTGGTTTACACTGTGGAGGATATTCATGTTGTGGACAGTGGTGAGGGCGAACCTGTAGTGGACATTGGAGAGGACAACCATGTTCTGTACAGTGGTAAGGATGTCGTTGTGGTACACAGGAGGATGTCCCTGTTGTGGATAATGGGAAGGACATCTCTATGGTGAACAGTTGAAAGGACGTCTTTGTGATTTACAGTTGGGAGGACCTCCTTGTGGTAGACAGTGGAGAGAACATTTCTGTGGTGGACAGCTGTTGTAAACAGTGGCGAGGACGTCAATCTGGTAGACAGTGGAAAAGACATCCTTGTGGTGGACAGTAGAGAGGACTACCCTGTGGTGGACAGTGGGAAGGAGGTCCCTGTGGTGGACAGTGGAAAGGACATATAAGTTGTGGACAGTGGGAAAGACATCCCTGTTGTGGACATTGGAATAGACCTCTTTGTGGTGGACAGTGGGAAGGGTGTGCCTCTGGTGGAAAGTGGGGAGGACCTACTTGTGATGGACACTGGGAAGGAGATCCCTGTTATGATCTGAGGAGAGGATATCACTGAAGTGGACAGTCTTAAGGATGTCGTCTTGGTGGACAGCGGGGAGGACTTTTCTAGTTTGAATAGTGGGAAGGATATCACTGTTGTAGACAGTGGGGAGCAAATCCAAGTGGAGGACGGTGAGGAGTATTTCCCTGTGATGGACAGTGGGGAGGATATTACTGTGGTGCACTGGAGAATATCCCTGTGGTGCATAGTTGGAAGGCTGTCCATATGGTGGAGAGTGCGGAGGACATATCTGTTGTGGACATTGGTTAGGACATCCGTGTTGTGCACAGGGGGATCTCCCTGTGTTGCACAGTGGGGAGGATGTCCCTGTTGTTTTCAATGGGAAGGATTCGCTGTGTTTGATAGTTGGGAGGACATCCGTTTTATGGACAGTTAGGAGGATGTCCCTGTGTTGGAGAGTTGAGAGGATTTCACTGTAGTAGACAGTGTGGATGATGGCCTTGTGGACAGTAAGAACAACACTCCGGTGGTGCACAAGAGAATGTCTCTTTTGTGGACAGTGAGAATGATGTCCTTGTAGTGGGGAGTGCAGAAGACATCTCTGGGGTAGACAATGGTAAAAACATCCCTGTTGTGCACAGGAGGTTGTCCCTGTGGTGTACAGTGGAAAGGACATCCCTGTAGTGAACAGTGAAGAGGACTTCCCTGTGATGGACCATTGAAATGTCATCCTTGTGGTTGACTGTGGGAAGGACGTCTCTTTGGAGGACAGTGTTGAGGACAACAATTTGGTGGACAGGCAGAAGGTTGTCCCTGAGGTAGACAGAGGGGAGGACCTCCCTGTGGTGGACAGTGGTTAGGATGTCCCTGTGGTTTACCGTGCAGAGGATATTCTTGTGGTGGACTGTTGTGATAAATTCCATGTTATATTGTTGAGGACAACCATGTTGTGGACAATGGTACGGATGTCCTTGTAGTACACAGGAGGATGTCCCTGTGGTGGACAGTGGGAAGAATGATCCTGTGTTGGACTGTTGGGGAGGAACTCCTTGGGTTGGACAGTTGGGAGGATGTCCATGTGGTGGACAGTGGGTAGGACCACTGTGGACACTGTGATGGACGTCCTTGTGAAGGACATTGGGTGTAATTTTCTGTTGTGTACAGTGGGATGGATGTTTCTGTAGTGGACAGTTGGGAGCATATTTGTGTGGTGGACAGTTAGGCAGAGGTCCCTGTGGTAAACAGTGGGAAGGAAGTCCTTTTTGTGGACAGTGAAAGGATGTCCATGTGGTGGACAATGGGAAGGAGGTCCCTGTTGTAGACAGTGGGGAGGTTCTCCCTGTGGTGGACAGTGTGAAGAACGTTTCTGTGGTGGACAGCAGGGAGGACCTCTCTGGGTTGGACAGTGGTAAAGATGTCCCTGTGATAGACAGTGATGAGTATGTTTCTGTGGTGGACAGTGGAAAGGACGTCCCTGTTGTGGACAGTGGTGAGGACCTCCCAGTCGTGGATATTGGGAAGGACGTCCCTGTGGTGAAAAGTGGAAAGGATTTTTCTGTGGTGGACAGTGGAGAGTACCTCCTAATGGTGGAAAGTGGAAAGGATGTAACAGTGATGGACAGCGGGTAGGACATATCTCTGGTGGACAGTGGGTAGTACGTTCCTGTGGTGGACACTGTGGAGGACGTCACTGTGGCAGCCAGTGGGAAGGAGGTCCCTGTGATGTACATTGGGAAGGACTTTTATGTTGTGGACTGTGGGAAGAACGCCTCTGTTGTGGACATTAGGAAAGACCTCCTTGTGGTGAACTTTGGGAAGAATGTCCCTCTAGTGGACAGAGCTGAGGACATCACTTAGGTGGACAGTGAGAAGGACATCCCTGTGGTGGTCAGTGGGGAAGACCTTTCTTTTGTGGACAGTTGGAAGGACATCACTTTTGTGGACAGTGGGGAGCATGTCACTGGTTTGGACAGTGGTAAGGACATCCATGTGGTGGACAGTAGAGAGGACCTTTCTCTGGTGAACAGTGGGAAGAAGGTCCATGTGTTGGACAGTGGAGAGGATATTTATGTTGTGGATTGTGGGAAAGACATCAATGTTGTGGACATTAGGAAGGACCTCCGAGTGCTGAACAGTGGAAATCATGTCCTTCTCGTGGACAGTAGGGAGAAATACCATGTGGTGGACAGTTTAAGGATGTCTCTGTGGTGGACATAGGAAAGGATATCATTTAGTGGACATTGGGAAGTACGTTCCTGTTGTGGACATCAGGGTGTACCTTTCTGTGTAGGACAGTGGGAAGGACATGCCTGTTGTGGACAATTGAGAGGACATCCCTGTGGTGGACAGTGGAAAGGACATCACTTAGATGGACAGTAGAGAAGACCTCCCTGTGGTGGACAGTGGGAAGGACATTTATCTTGTAAACTGTGGGAAGAACATCTCTGTTGTGGACATTGGGAAAGACCTCTTCTAGAGAACTGTGAGAAGAATGTCCCTCTTGTGGACGGAGGGGAGGATGTCACTTAGGTGAACAGTGGTAAGGACATTCCTCTGGTGGAGAGTAGAGAGGATCTTTCTGTTGTGCACAGTGGGAAATAGGTCTATGTGTTGGACAGTGGGAAGGACATTTATGTTTTGGATTATGGGAAGGACATCCATGTTGTGGACATTTGGAAGGACTTTTGTGTTGTGGACCGTGGGAAGCATGTCCCTCATGTGGACAGTGGGGAGAAACACCATGTGGTGAACAGTGGGAAGGACGTCTCTCTGGTGGACATAGGGGAGGACATCATTTAATGAACATAGGGAAGTTTCTGTTGTGGACAGCAGGGTGTACCTTTCTTTGCTGGACAGTGGGAAGGACATGCCTGTTGTGGACAGTGTGGAGGACATTTGGTGAACAGTGGAAAGGACATCCCTGTGGTGGACAGTAGAGAGGACTCCCCTGTGGTGTACAGTGGGAAGGAAGTCCCTGTGGTGGACCATGGAAATGATATGCCTGTTTTGGACAGGGCAGAGGACATCACTCTGGTGGACAGTGTAAGGGACATACCTGTGGTGGACAGTATAGAGTACTTCCCTGTGGTGGACAGTGAGAAGGAGGTCTCTGTGGTTGACATTGGAAGGAAATATATGTTGTGGACTGTGGGAAGGATGTCCCTGTTGTGGACATTGGGAAAGACCTCCTTGTGTTGAACAGTAAGAAGGATGTCCCTCTGTTGGTCATTAGGGAGGAACTCCATGTGGTGGACAGTGGGAAGAATTTTCCCTTCTGGTGGACAGTGGAGAGGATGTACCTGTGGTGGACAGTGGGAAGGATGTTCTATGGTGGACAGTGGGAAGACTGTCCCTTTGGAGGAGAGCAGGGAGGTGCTCTCTGTGGTGGACAGTGGGAAGGACATCCCTGTGGTGGACAGTAAAAGGATGTCTCTTTTGTGCACATTGGGGAAGATGTCCCTCTAGTGAACAATGGGAAGGACATACCCATGGTGGACAGTCGTGAGGACGACCCTGTCATGGACAGTGGTAAGGATGCCCCTGTGGTGGACAGCAGGGAGAACCTCACTTTTGTGGACAGTAGGAATGATGGCCCTGTGGTGGACAATGCAAAATATGTTCCTGTGGTGCACAATGGTGAGGACATCTCTCTTGTGCACAGGAGGATGTCCTTGTGGTGGACAGTGGGGAGGATCACACTCTGGTGGACTGTAGGGTAGGACATCCATGTGGTGGACAGTGGAAAGGATGTCCATGTGGTGGATTGTAGGGAAGACGTCTGTGTTGTGGATAGTAGAAAGGATGTCGCTTTGGTGGACAGTGGGAAGAAGGTCCCTGTGGTGGATGGTGGGGAGGAACTCCTTGTGGTGGAGAGTTGGGAGGATATCCCTGTGGTGGCCCATGTGTAAGACATTTCTGTTGTCAACATTGGGATGAACATCGTTTTGGAGGAAAGTGGGGAGTATATTCCTGTTGTTTACAGTGTGATGGATGTTTCTGTATTGGATAGTGGGGAACATATTTGTGTGGTGGACAGTTAGGAAGATGTCCCTGTGGTTTACTGTTGGAAGAAAGTTCTTTTTTTGGACAACTAGAGGATGTCTATGTGGTGTACAATGGGAAGGACATCCCTGTTGTAGACAGTGGGGAGGACATCTCTGTGGTAGACAGTGGTTAGGATATCCCTGTTGTGCACAGGTGGATGTCCCTGTTGTGCACAGTGGGGAGGATGTCCCTGTTGTTTACAGTGGGAAGGACTTCGCTGTGTTTGATAGTTGAGAGGACATCCGTGTTGTGGACAGTTGGGAGGATGTCCCTGTGTTGTAGAGTTTAAAGGATTTCCCTGTGGTGAACAGTGTGGATGACAGCCTTGTGGACAGTAAGGACAATGCTCCTGTGGTGCACAAGAGAATGTCTCTTTGGTGGACAGTGAAAAGGATGTCCTTGTAGTGGGGAGTGCAGAAGACATCTCTGGGTTGGACAGTGGTAAGAACATCCCTGTTGTGCACAGTAGGATGTCCCTGTGGTGTACAGTGGGATGGACATCCCTCTGGTGGACAGTGAAGAGGTCTCCCCTTCGGTAAAAAGTTGAAATGATGTCTTTGTGGTTGACTGTGGGAAGGACGTCCCTTTGGAGGACAGTGGAGAGGACATCATTGTGGTGAACAGACAGAAGAATGTCCCAGTGGTGAACAAAGGGAAGGACCTGCCTGTGGTGGACAGTGGGTAAAATGTCCCAGTGGTTTACAGTGCAAAGGATATTTGTGTGGTGGACGGTGGTGAGGACTTCCCTGTAGTACATATTGTTGAGGACAACCATGTTGTGGACAGTGGTAAGGATGTCCTTGTAGGACACAGGAGGATATCTATCCCTGTGCTGGACAGTGGGAAGGGCATCTGTTTTGTGGACCGTGAAAAAAAATTGTCCTTGTGGTTGAAAGTTGGGAGGACCTAACTGTGGTGGACAGTGGGGAGGACACATCTTTTGTGGACAGTGGGTAGGACGTCCCTGTGGTGGATTGTGGAAAGGACATCACTTTGATGGACACTAGAGAGGACCTCACTTTGGTGGATGTTGGGAACGAGGTCCGTGTTGTGGACAGTGGGGAGAATATTTCTGTGGTGGACCATTGAAATGACGTCACTGTGTTGGACAGTGGAGAGGACCTCTTTGTGGTAGACAGTGTGTAGTATGTCCCTGTGGTAGACAGTGTGTAGTATGGTCCTGTGGTGGACAATGGGCAGGACGTCCCTGTGGTGGACAGTGGAAAGAACATTCCTGTTGTGGACAGTGGGGAGGGCGTCCCTGTGGTTGACAGTGGAAACATCACTTTGATGGACAGTAGAAAGCACCTCCCTGTGGTGAACAGTGAGAAGGAGGTCCATGTGGTGGACAGTGGGAAGGATATTTATGTTGTTGACTTGGGAAAAACATCTTTGTTGTGCACATTGGGAAAGACCTCCTTGTGGTGAACTGTGGGAAGAATGTCCCTCTTGGGGACAAAGAGGAGGAAGTCACTTAGGTGGAAAGTGGGAAGGACATCCCTGTGGTGGACAGTGGGGAGGATGTCCCTGTTGTTTACAGTGGGAAGGACTTTGCTGTGTTTGATAATTGAGAGGACATCCATGCTGTGGACAGTTGGGAAGATGTCCCTGTGTTGGAGAGTTGAGAGGATGTCCCTGTGGTGGACAGTGTGGATGACAGCCTTGTGGACAGTAAGGACAATGCTCCTCTGGTGCACAAGAGAATGTCTCTTTGGTGGACAGTGAAAAGGATGTCCTTTTAATGGGGAGTGCAGAAGACATCTCTGGGTTGGACAGTGGTAAGAACATCCCTGTTGTGCACAGGAGGATGTCCCTGTGGTGGACAGTGAAAAAGTCTTCCCTTAGTGGAAAGTTGAAATGACGTCTTTGTGGTCGACAGTGGGAAGGATGTCCCTTTGGAGGACAGTGGAGAGGACATCATTGTGGTGGACAGACAGAAAGATGTCCCTGTGGTGGACAGAGGGGAGGACCTGCCTGTGGTGACAGTGGATAGGATGTCCCTGTGGTTTACAGTGAGGAGGATATTCATGTGGTGGATGGCGGTGAGGACTTCCCTGTAGTGCATATTGTTGAGGACAACCATGTTGTGGACAGTAGTAAGGATGTCCTTGTAGGACACAGGAGGATATACCTGTGGTGGACTGTGGGAAGGACATCTGTTTTGTGGACCATGGAAAAAACGTCCCTGTGGTTGACAGTTGGGAGGACCTAACTGTGGTTGAGAGTGTGGAGGACACATCTTTTGTGGACAGTGGGAAGGATGTTCCTGTGGTGGATTGTGGAAAGGACATCTCTTTGATGGACAGTAGAGAGGACCTCCCTGTGGTGGACATTTGGAAGGAGTTTCCTGTTGTGGACAGTGAGGAGAATATTTCTGTGGTGGACCGTTGAAATGACGTCTCTGTGGTGGACCATGGAGAAGACCTCTTTGTTGTAGACAGTGGGTAGTACGTCCCTGTGGTAGACAGTGTGTAGTATGGTCCTGTGGTGGACACTGGGGAGGACGTCCCTGTTGTCGATATTGGGAAGGACCTCTTTGTGGTGAACAGTGGAAAGAACATCCCTGTTGTGGACAGTGGGGAGGATATCCCTGTGGTAGACAGGGGGAAGGACAGCCCTGTGGTGGACAGTGAAGAGGACTTTCCTGTGTTGGACATTTGGGATGACATCCCTGTGGTGAATAGTGGGAAAGACGTTTCTTTGATGGATAGTGGGGAGGATGTTCCTCTCATAAAGTGTGCAGAGGATAATTCTGGGTGGAGGGTGTTGCTGACATCCCTGGTGTGCAAAGGAGGATATCCCTGTGGTGCACAGTGGTGAGGATATCCCTGTTGTGCACAGGAAAATGTCCCTGTTGTGCAAAGTGGGTAAGATGTCTCCGTGGTGAACGGTGAAAAGGATGTCACTGTGATGGACAATTTGGAGGATGTCCCTGGGGTGGACAGTGGGAAGGACATCCCTTTGGTGGACAACAATGAGTAATAATCTATGGTGGACTGTATGAAGGTCGTCCTTGTTGTGGTCAGTGGGGAGGATGTCCCTGTGATGGACAGTGGGGAGGATGTCTCTGTGGTGGACAGTTGAAAGATGTACCTTTGGTGGACAGTAGGAAGAACATCACTTTGTGGACAGTGGGAAGGACATCCCTGTGGTAGACATTGGGTAGGATGTCCCTGTGGAGGGCAGTGGGTAGAACGTCTCTGTGGTGTACAGTGGGAAGGACATCACTTTGTGGACAGTGGGGCATATATTTCTGTGGTGGACAGTTGATTTGATGTCCCTCTGGTGGACAGTGGAGAGGAACTACCTGTGGTGGAGATTTGAGAGGACCTCCCTGTGGTAGACATGGGTAGGACATCCCTGTTGTGGACAGTGGAAAGAACATCCCTGTTGTGGAAAGTGGGGAGGACGTCCCTGTGGTGGACAGTGGAAAGGACATTTATGTTGTGTACTTTCAGAAGCCAGGAACCTCGCCTCTTACCCTTACCCTTACCCTTACCTCTCCCCACCTGCACAATGTCCCCTGTAGCTTTATCTCCCTGGCAACCACAAGGTCCTGCTTGGTAGTTATGTCCCCTGCAGCTTCATCTCCCTAGCAACCACAAGGTTCGGCTTGACAGTTACAGATAGACTTATAGACTTAAAGCACGATTTAAGTGAGACAGGATCATAGCCTGTGACCTGCTTTCCTCGGGGTAAGCTTCATTTTCATTCCATCCCATAAGAATGGACCATTCACTGTCGAAGGAGGCATCCTTCATAAAGGACCTCCAACAAAGTCTCAGAGAGAGAGGAATTAGGGTTAAGAAAAAAGATCTTATAAGTTTCTTTGGGTTTATTGATGAACAGTGTCCTTGGTTCATGATTGATGGTCCTATCATACACCGTAAAAAGTGGCAAAAGTTGGGTCATGAACTAAATAAAAATTAATTGTGAAGGTGATGGTGCAGATAATCCAACAATTTTCTCATTTTGGGGTATTATTAGGGACATTATTGAGGATGCTGACAGAAACTAAGTTAAAGCCAGCTCTTGTCGGTCACAGAATACTGCTTATCACAATCGAGTCCTGTCTCCACCGGTTTCTCCTGCCCGACATCTCAGGCTTCTGTTCGTTTTACATTTATTGATATGTCTCATGAGTCTCAGCTTCCCTCCTCATCTGATTCTCCTCATATTTATCCTGATTTGTCAGCTTTGGATTTTTCAATCCCGGCCTTGCCTGTGCGCCCTTGTCATAGTTCTGTTTCCACTGCTCCTTTGCCCACACAGTATGTGCCTTTAGCCACTGGCAACCCTTACATCTCTCATTCTCAAACTTCCTACTGTAATCCTGTTCTGCGGAAGTCCCCACCTCTATGCTCGCCTTCCCCCTCCTCTTAGAGTTCCCGCCACCCCCACCTCCATTTCCCCGCTGCTGCCACAGCAGATACACAGCACTTGACCCCTTCCTGCCCGACTTGCTTTGTCTCTGCCCTCACCCCTCCAGCCTCAGCCTCAGTGCTCCCTGCCCCCGCCTTTCCAGCAGCGGCCGCACGCTTCTGAGTCAGAGCCTTTGGATTCTGGCACTACAGCCATTCCCATGCTAACGCCAGTTCCCTTGGTCTCCACATCACTTCTTATGTCTGCGGTTTTGACTTTCCCTGCTACCCTGTCTGTTTCTCTCTCTGACATGAAGACCTGCCTTTCTTCTCAGGTCCATGAATTGGCAGACATCCTCCACCTTCAGGAGTAAATTTCATGGCTCTCAGCCCTTTGTTCCTCCTCCCCTGTGCAGGACTCTGAATGTTTGGTTTTCCCTGTCACTCAGTCTCAGCATATCCCTCCTCAGACACCTGAGGCTCCTGATTCTAGCTCCTCACAGACCCGCCACTCCCTCCCCCTTCCTGGTCTAGTGCTCAGCATTCACACAGCCACATGCCTGCCGCTCCTTCTTTCTCCTCATGCCCCATGCCCCCTTCTCTTCAAGGTCCTCTCATAAACCTTCCCAGCCTTCTTGCCCCCAACTGGGGACAGAGGCCATCTTCTGGAGATGAGGATGAAACAGAGCCAGAAAGTGGAAGCAGGGATGAGGGCAGAGCCATGACAGAAAATGAAAACTTGTGCCCTATGGAGAATTCTACAATCTTTAAAAAACTCTGCTTTAAACAGTTAGAAAAATTAAATTCGGGTGTTAGGAATTATGGACCCAATGCTCCCTTCACTCTTTACCTTCTTGAAAGCCTTGGGGCAGGTGTATATTTAACACCCAATTAGTAGGCCATATTAACTCGGGGACAATTTCTCTCCTGGCAGGCTTATTGGGTAGATCGTTGCAGGTCTCAGGCACAAGTCAATTTCTCAAGCTCATGCTCACCCTCCAATAAATGGACACTTGATAAACTCCTAGGTTGAGAGAAATATGCCTCTAACCAAATACAGCAAAAATTTTCTCTGGGTCTCTTGGCTCAGTCTTCCTCAGCAGCTATGAGTGCCTGGAGAGCCATTCCCATGAAAGGCTCTGCCCTTTCCCCCTTGACCAAGATCATTCAGGGCAATCAAGAAGAATTTTCAGAATTTGTTGCCCACCTCTTTGAGGCAGCTGAGAGATGCTTGGGACCTGGCCAGGGAGACAATACACTTCTTCAGCAGCTTCCTTATGAAAATGTTAACTCTGACTGTAGGGCTGCCCTTCCAGTAGACACCTCCACACCTTCCTTGGGCCCATCCTGGGGTGCTTCCACCCCGAGTTTTCTGATGTCTATTGGGTCTAAAGACTCTCACAAGAGTGCCCACAATTAAAACTGAAACTTAGTGGCAAAAACTTTGAGGGCATACTTGACTCAGGAATGGACTTAAGAGTTATTTCACAGGCCTCTTGGCCCTCCTCTTGGCCCTCCTCTTGGCCCTGTCAGCCTTCTTTAACTCACCTTCAAGGCATTGGCCAGTCCACCAACACCCTTCAAAGCTCCCAGTTGCTCACTTGGAAGGATCCTAAGGGTAATACTGGACATGTTAGACCATTCATTGTACCTGGCCTCCTTATAAACTTATGGGGTTGAGATATATTGAGTCAAATGGGAGTTCTTATGTTTAGCCCCTCTGCAGTCATTACCCACCAGATGCTGGAACAGGGTTTCATCCCTGGACAAGGCTTGGGCAGATGCAACCAAGGGATCCCCACCCCAATTGCTGTTACACCAAAGACCTCATGCTCAGGACTAGGTTATGATTCAAATTTTTCTTAAGGACCATTGCTTCCCCTGCATGCAAGACAGATAAGATCACCTGGAAGTCAGATTTCCATGTCTGGGTGGACCAATGGTCCCTCCCTCAACATAAACTTTTAGCTGCCATGCAGTTGGTGCAGGAACAATTATATGCTGGCCACATTCAACCCTCCATCTCCCCTTGGAATACTTCCATTTTGTGATACAACAGAAAGGGGGCAAATGGATACTGCTCCAGGACCTCAGAGAAATTAATAAGACTATGGTCCCAATTGGAGCCCTCCAGCCTGGCCTCCCCTCCCCCGTGGCAATACCTAAGAGTTACAATAAGATGGTTATTGATTTGAAAGATTGTTTATTCTGCATCCCCTTGCACCCAGAGGATTGTAAACGTTTTGCCTGTAGCCTTCCTGTTGTTAATTGCATTGGGCCATCTCCATGAATTCAGTGGAGGGTCCTACCTCAAGGCATGGCCAATAGTTCCAAAAAAAAGTTTGTGGCCCAGTTCACTGACCCTTTTCTCCTTAAATACCCTGAGTTATATATTGTCCATTATATGGATGACATTCTTCTGGCTAGCCCTGACGAGACCACCTTGCCCAGGGTGGGCCAGGAGTTGGTAACTGCCCTCCAAGGCCTGGGGCTGCAGATTGCCCCTGAGAAGGTCCAGTTACAGCCCCCACATTTATTCTTGGGTTTTGAGCTTCACCCCTCTAAGGTTCTCTCTCAAAAAATTGAACTTAGAAAAGATTCCTTACAAACACTTAATGACTTTCAACATCTCTTGGGAGACATAAATTGGTTGCGCCCCTATCTAAAACTAACAACTGGAGAACTTGAGCCTCAATTTGATATTCTTCGAGGAGATTCTGACCCATCCTCCCCCCGTGCATAACCCCTGAGGCCACCTTCTCCCTTAAGCTCGTGGAGAAAGCCATTCAACAACAGACTGTTACCTATTATTCTCCAACCTCCCCCTTATGGCTATTGGTTCTTCCCACCATGTTTGCCCCCATGGGATTGTTGTAACAGACTAAACCTTTGTATTGGCTTCATTTGCCTGCCACCCCTTCTAAAGTGCTACCTGTTTATCCTGCCTTGGTGGCACAGATCATAAGGATGGGAAGAGAGACCTCGCTGAAGCTCTTTGGTAGAGACCCTGACCTTGTCAGCATTCCCTATGATGCCGTTCAAGTTCGGTGGCTACTTCAGACCTCAGATGAATGGGCTATTAACTGTATTTCATTTCAGGGAAAGGTAGATAACCACTCTCCCTCTGACAAACTTATCCAGTTCCTTGAACACCAAGTGGTGGTCTTTCCTAAAGTGACTAAGAACATCCCCATTCCTCAAGCACCACTGATTTTTACAGATCGATCCTCCTCTGGGGTTGCAGCCTTTAATATAGGTGGACAGGTCTTTAAGTTTCAGACCAAATTTTCCTCAGCACAGTTGGTAGAATTGGTTGCTGTTATTCAAGTCTTTAAGACTTTCCCAGATTGCGCCTTTAATCTTTTTACTGACATTGCACATGTGGCTCAATCAGTGCCTCTGTTAGAGACCTTTCCCTTTACAAGGCCGTCTAACAATGCTTCCCTCCTCTTTTCTGAGCTTCAGGAGATAATTTTAGCTAGATCCCATTCATTCTTTGTGGGTCACATACGCGCCCACTCTGGTCTTCCTGGACACCTAAGCGGGGGAAATGACCTCGTTGATAGGGCCACCAAATGGTCTCCATTTACCTTGGCGACCTTGGCCCTGCCTTCTGATCCTGTACAACAGGCACAAAAGGCCCACCAGTTACATCATCTAAATGCCCAGACCCTCCGACAGATGTTCTCTATTACCAGAGAACAGGCACACCAGATAGTGTGTCAGTGCCAGGGATGTCTCACCCTCCTACCTGAGTTATATTTGGGGGTGAACCCTCATAGCCTCACCCCAGGAGAGATATGGCAAATGAATGTTATTCATTTTGCCCCTTTTGGTAAGCTTAAATATATACATGTTTCTATTGATACCTTCAGTGGTTTTCTTTGCACCTCACTACAATCTGGTGAGGCTACCAAAAATGTTATTAGTCATGTGTTTTTTTGCCTTGCCTTTATGCCCATACCTAAGATATTTAAAACTGATAACGGCCCTGGATATAGCAGCGCCTCCTTCAAACACTTCTGTGCCCAGCTTAATATCAAACATGTTACTGGTATCCCATATAAACCCCAAGGACAGGGCATTGTAGAAAGGGCACATCAGACCTTAAAGAACATGCTCTTAAAATTACAACATTCAAGGGGCATTTTATACCCCCAAAAGAGGAATCATAAAATCTTGTTAAATCATGCACTATTCATTCTCAATTTTTTGACCCTTGATGAAAAAGGAAAGTCTTCAGCAGACAGATTCTGGCACCCTACTACAGCAGACTCCTATGCCAACATCATGTGGAAAGATCCATTGACATATAAGTGGAATGGTTCTGATATAGTTCTTATCTGAAGAAATGGACACATGTGTTTATATGATTCCAAGGAACAAAACGCCAGATGGCTATCAGAAAGACTGGTGAAGTTGGCTAAATCTACCCCAGGGATACCCCCTGAGAATGGTTCTTAACTGTGCTTTCAGAAAAATGCATCCAGTTGCCTTGCTCCTTCTGCTCCTCGTGCTCACACTTCAGATTTTTCCAAATGTGAGTACCAAGCCCCAGCATTCCCCATACCAGATTTATAATTTTACTTGGGTCATAATAAATCAAGCAGGAGACATTGTTAATTCCAGCTCTTCACTTGGAACCCAGCCTTCATGGCCCTCTCTGGAGATGGATCTTTGTGCTCTTGCCCTGGGAGCCAGTGAAGACTGGGGAACCCCCTCCCATTATTGGCCCCAAAGTAGGCTGGTTGATGCACCTAACCAAAATTATGATGGCCACCTTATAGGGTGTAATTCCTATGATAGGATAGTCTCCTTGGCCAATGATCCATCTGGCCTCTATGTATGCCCTGGGCCAACCCACTGCGGTCGCTCTCAAAATTATAAATGTGGCTATAGCTCTGATTATTATTGTGCATCTTGGGGCTGTGAAACCACAGGAGATGCATATTGGAGACCCCACTCCTCCTGGGATTATATCACCTTAAGGAGAAAGTTTCTACCTACATATTTACAAGATAAACTGGGAATTAAGACTGCCCAACCATTTAGATCCTGTTGTGAATTCAAATGGCGTGTCCCTCTTCTTATATCCTTTATGCATGTAGGGAGGTGTAAAGATTGGACAGGCCAAGGATATGAATGGGGCCTACGTCTAAGAGAGTGCTCGACCTTTACACTTACCTGCTCGGACCCGAGACTCATCTTTAGAATTAAGCTCCTTAAGAGTATCCCTAATAAAAATGTTGCTGCTGTGGGCCCTAATCCTGCTATACAGCACCCTCAGCCACCAGCCAAGCCTGTTCCCAGGCCTGGAATTACTGCTCCAGCCATTTTGCCTCTCCCCACCTCCCCCCCAGGTTACCTCATTTCAGCCCACTATACCTGCAGGCCCTCCTAGCTCTGCGGACCTTATTATTTCTCTGGCAAATGCCTCCCTTGAAGCTATTCATAATACCAGTGAATATCAATATCAAGAATATTGGATTTGTTTTTCACCTACTCCCCCTTTTTATGAGGGAATAGCTGTTCTTTAGCCCTCCCTCCTTTTCTGATAATAGCAATTTGTTATTATGGGCTACTTCACCTGAGGGAGGTCTCACTATTAGTTCCATATCGGGCATAAGCCTCTGCCTTTTGGGGCCCTCTATGCTTCCCCCCCAACATTTGGTCCCTATTTGTAATCAGACATTGATTTTAAATAATACCTTTTTATATACCATATCATCCAATGGTACCTATTTTGCCTGTGCCACTGGATTGACATTATATATTTCCAATTTTGATTTTTTAAAGACCAGAGATTATTGTGTAGTTGTTACCATTCTCCCTCATTTTTTATTCACAATTCAGAGACTTTTCTTAATGTTCTGGATCAAGCTCTTTCCCTTAGGATCAAACGAGAGCCTCTGACAGCCCTTATGTTGTCTGTCATATTAGGAATCAGCGCTATTGGTGCAGGTATTGTCATTGCTTCTCTAGGCACCTCCAATAATCATTATGCCCATCTTCAGTCTCTTATTGATAAAGATTTAAATAATTTGAGAGAAGGGATACAAGACCTTAAGGACTCTGTGGCTTCTCTTTCTGAGGTGGTGTTACAGAACAGGAGAGGACTTGACCTTGTCTTCCTTAAGGAAGAAGGTCTCTGTGTAGCCCTCAGAGAAGAATGTTGCTTTTACTCTGATAAGACAGGCTTTGTCCAAAATAGCATGGACAAAGTAAAAAAGAGTTTAGAGGAAAGAAAAAGAGCCAGAGAACAAGAGTCATGGTATCAAAATTGGTTCTCTACTTCACCTTGGCTTACTACCCTATTGACTAGTTTACTAGGATACCTTTGTTGGTATTTTATTGCTTCTGTCTTTTGGCCCTTGGGCTCTTAACTGTCTCACAAGTTTTTTAAGAACCAGATTGATGCTGCCATCAAGAAGCCAGTTGAAGTTCATTACCATCAACTGAAGATTGAAGGAAATCCATAAGTGATTCTGCCAGAGACAGGCACAGCTGCCAGCCACCCTGCCTTCCCCTATGGCTGACTCCTAGATTTCCACATCCTCAAGAAAGGATCCTGGCATGCCTGGCTCTGCCCTTGTTTTTCTCGCTAGGAAGACTGGACACTTGATACCCTGACAAAAAATTGGCTTTTTCCTAAACTAAGGCCTGCCTTTGATGTTGCACTCTAATATCCAGGAATCTTCCATTATGACAATATTAAACCCCAAATAACAAATGGCTAATAACCCAGGCATTCACACAGGGATGTGTGAGAGAGAACAGAAAGGTATCTAGAGAGAAGAGAAGACAGAAGGATATCCAGAGTGAGGAGAAAATTGTCAGGCATCCAGAGAGAGGAGAAGACAGAAGGGCATCGGGAGAGATGAAAAAACAGAAGGGCATAGGGAGAGAGGAGAAGACAGAAGGGCATCCAGAGAGAGGAGTGAACAGAAGGGCATACAGAGCGAATAGAGGACAGAAGGGCATCTAGAGACAGGAGAGAAGAAAAGGGTATCCAGCGAGAGGAGAAGACAAACAGGGAATGCAGAGAGAGGAGAGAAGAGAAGGGCATCCAGAGGGAAAAGAGGACAGAAGGGCATCCAGGGAGAAGAAAGGACAGAAGGGCATCAGGAGATAGGAGAAGACAGAATGGCCTTCAAGAGAAAAGAGAGGAAAGAAGGGCATCAAGAAGAAAGAGAGGACAGAAGGACATCCCGAGAAAAGAGAGGACAGAAGTGCATCCAGAGAGATGAGAGAACAGAAGAGAATCCAGAAAGAGGAGAGAACAGAAGCCCATCCAGAGAGAGCAGAAGACTGAAGGACATCCAGAGAGAGAAGAGTGCTGAAGGGCATCTGGAGAGAGGAGAAGACAGAAGGGCATCCAGAGAGAGGAGAGGACAGAATGGCATCCAGTGAGAGGAGAGAACAGAAGGGCATCTAGAGAAAAGAGAAGACAGAAGGATATCCAGAGTGAGAAAACTTTCGGGCATCCAGAGAGCAGAGAAGACAGAAGAACATCAAGAGAGAGGAGAGAACATAAGGGCATCCAGAGAGAATAGAGGAGAGAAGGGCATGTAGAGAGAGCAGAGAAGAGAAGGGTATCCAGAAAGAGGAGAAGACAGAAGGACATCTGGAGATAGGAGAAGACAGAAGGGCATCCAAAGAGAAGAGAGGAGAGAATTGCCTCCAGAGGGAAGAGATAAAAGAAGGGCATCCAGAGAGAGGAGGGGGCAGAAGGGCATCCACAGAAGAGAATGAAAGTCATAAAGAAAGAGGAGAAGACAAAAGGGCATCTAGATTGAGGAGAGAAAAGAAGGACATCTAGAAAGAGGATAGAACAGAAGAGTATCCAGAGAGCGGAGAAGACAGAAGGGCTTCCAGAGAGAGGAGAGAACAGAAGGGCATCCAGAAAGAGGAGAAGAGAGAAGGAATCTAGATAGAGAAGAGGACAGACGGGCATGCTGAGAGAGAAGAGGACAGAAGGGTATCCAGAGAGAGAAGAGAACAGAAGGTCATACAGAGAGAGAGGAGAAGACAGAAGGGAATCCAGAGAGAGGAGAGAACAGAAGGGCATCCAGAGAGAGGATAAAACAGAAGGGTATCCAGAGAGAGGAGAGGACAAAATGGCATCCAAAGAGAGGAGAGAACAAAAGGGCAACCAGAGAAACGAGAAGACAGAAGGGCATCCATAGAGAGGAGAGGACAGAAGGACATCCCGTGAGAAGAGAGAACAGAAGCACATCCAGAGACATGAGAGAATAGGAGAGAATCCAGAACGAGGAGAGAACAGAAGCCCACCCAGAAAGAGCAGAAGAGTGGAGACATCCAGAGAGAGAAGAGGACAGAATGGCATCCAGTGAGAGGAGAGAACCGAAAACCATCTAGAGAGAGGAGAAGACAGAAAGGTATCGAAAGTGAGGAGAAAATTGTCAGGAATCCAGAGAGAGGAGAACACAGAAGAGCATCGGGAGAGACGAGAGAACAGAAGGGCATAGGGAGAGAGTAGAAGACAGAAGGGCATCCAGAGAGAAGAGAGGACAGAAGGGAATCCAGAGAGAATAGAGGACAGAAAGACATCTAGAGAGAGGAGAGAACAGAAGGACATCTAGTGAGAGGAGAGAACAGAATGGCATCCATGGAGAGGAGAGGTCAAAAAGGCTTCCAGAGAGAGGAGAGTGAAGAAGGGCATCTAGAGGGAGGAGAGGCCAGTAGGGCATCAAAAGGGAGTAGAATACAGAAGGGCACCCAGAGATAGGAGAGGACAGAAGGGCAACAAGAGAGATTTGAGAACAGAAGGGCATCTAGAGAGAGGAGAAAACAGAAGGGCTTCCGGAGAGAAGAGAGAACAGAAGGGCATCCAGAAAGATGAGAAAAGAGAAGGCATCCAGATGGAGAAGACCATAGATGGGTATCCTGAGAAAGGAGAGGACAGAAGGGCATCAAGTAGAGAAGAGAACAGAAGGGCATACAGAGATAGGAGAGGAGAAAATGGCATCTAGAGAGAACAGAGAACAGAAAGGTATACAGAAGAAGGAGAAGACAGAAGGGCATCTGGAGATACGAGAAGACAGAAGGGCATCCATAGAGAGGAGAGGACAGAATGGACTCCAGAGAGAAGAGAGAGAAGATGGGCATCCAGAGAGAGGAGAGGAAAGAAGGGCATCCACAGAAAAGAGTACAGAAGGCCATACAGAGATTGGAGAAGACAGAAGAGAATCTAGATAGAGGAGAGAAAAGAAGGGCATCCAGAAAAGGGTCAGAAATAAGAGAATCCGGAAAAGGAGAAGACAGAAGAGAATCCAGAGAGAGGAGAGAACAGAAGAGCATTCAGAGAGAAGAAGCCCAAAGGGCATCCAGAGAAAGGCGAGAACAGAAGGGCATCCAGAAGAGGAGAGGACAGAAGGGCATCCAAATAGTGGAATCCAGAGAGAGGAGAGAACAGAAGGGCATCCAGAGAGAGGAGAGGACAGAAGGGCATCCACGGAGAGTACAGAATAGAAGGGCATCTAGGGAGATGAGAGAACAGAAGAGAATCCAGAAAAAGGAGACAACAGAAGGCATCAAGGGAGAGCAGAAGACTGAAGGACAACCAGAGAGAGAAAAGAATATAAGGGCATCCAGAGAGAGGAGAGGACAGAATTGCATCCAGTGAGAGGAGAGAACAGAAGGGCATCTAGAGAGAGGAGAAGACAGAAGGGAATCTAGAGTAAGGAGAGAATTGTATGGCATCCAGAGAGAGGAGAGGACAGAAGGGCATCAGAAGTGAGGACAGAAGAGAAGAGCATAGGGAGAGAGGAGAAGACAGAAGTGCATCCAGAGAGAGGAGAAGACAGAAGGGCATCCAGAGAGAGGAGAGGACAAAAGGGCATCCAAGAGAGGAGAAGACAGAAGGCAATCAAGCGAGAGGAGAGAACAGAAGGGCATTGAGAAATAGGAGAAGACAAAAGGGCATCCAGAGAGAGGAGAGAACAGAAGGGCATCCAGAGAGAAGAAAGAGCAGAAGGGCATCCAGAGAGAGGGAAAAACAAAAGGTCATCCAGAGACAGGAGAGAACAGAAGGGCATCCATAGAGATGAGAAGACAGAAGTGCATCCAGAGACAGGAGAGAACAGAAGGACATCCAGAGAAAGGAGAAGACAGAAGGGCATCTAGAGAGAGGAGAGGACATAAGGACATTCCGAGAGAAGAGAGAACAGAATCACATCCAGAGAGATGAGAGAACATTAGAGAATCCAGAAGAGGAGAGAACAGAAGCCCATCCAGAGAGAGGAGAAGACTGAAGGACATCCAGAGAGAGAAGAGGAATGAAGGGCATCCGGAGATAGAAGAAGACAGAAGGGCATCCAGAGAGAGGAGTGGACAGAAGGGCATCCAGTGAGAGAAGAGAACAGAAGGGCACCTAGAGAGAAGAGAAGACAGAAAGATATCCAAAGTGAGGAAAAAATTGTTGGGCATCCAGAGAGAGGAGAAGACAGAAGGGCATCGGGAGAGATGAGAGAACAGAAGGGCATAGGGAGAGAAGAGAAGACAGAAGGGTATCCAGAGAGAACAGAAGACAGAAGGCCATCCAGAGAGAGGGGAGCACAGAAGGGCACCCAGAGAGATGAGAGAACAGAGAGGAATAAAGAGAGAAAAGGGGACAGAAGAGCATCTAGAGAGAGGAGAAGACAAAAAGGGAATCCAGAGAGATGAGAGAACAGAAGGCTATCCAGAGAGAGGAGAGGACAGAAAAGCATCCAGAAAGTAGAGAGGACAGAAGGGCATGCAGAGAGAGGAGCATGAAGAAGGACATCCATGGAGATAAGAGGTCAAAAGGACATCCATCGAGAGGAGAGAACAGAAGAATATCCAGAGAGAGTAGAGAACATAAGGGCATCCAGAGAGATTAGAGGAAAGAAGGGCATGTAGAGAGAGCAGAGAACAGAAGGGTATTCAGTAAGAGGAGAAGAAAGAAGGGCATCCGGAGATAGAATAAGACAGAAAGGAATCCAGAGAGAGGAGTGGACAAAATGGCCTTCAAGAGAGAAGAGAGGAAAGAAGGGCATCCAGAGAGAATAGAGGACAGAAGGGCATCCAAGAGAGTAGAGTACAGAAGGGCATCCAGAGGGAGGAGAAGACAGAAGAGCATCCAGAGAGAGGAGAGGGAAGAAGGACATCCCGAGAAAGGAGAGAACAAAGGGAATCCAGAGAGAGGTGAAGACAGAAGGGCATCCAGAGAAAGGAGAAGACAGAAGGGCATCCAGATAGAGGAGAGAACAGAAGGACATCCAGAGAGAGGAGAGACAGAAGGGCATCAGGAGAGAGGAGAAGACAGAAGGGCATTCAGGTAAAAAAGAGATCAGAAGGGCATCCAGAAAGAGGAGAGAACAGAAGGGCATCAAGAGATAGGAGAAAACAGAAGGTATATCAGAGAGAGGAGAGAACAGAAGGGCATGCAGAGAGAGAAGAGGACACAAGGGCATCCAGAGAGAGGAGAGAACAGAAGGGCATCTAGAGAATAGAGAAGACAGAAGGGCATTCAGAGAGAGGAGAGAACATAAGGACATCCCGATAGAAGAGAGAACAGAAACATATCCAGAGAGATGAGAGAACATTAGAGAGTCCAGAAAGAGGAGAGAACAGAAGCCCATCCAGAAAGAGCAGAAGACTGAAAGACATCGAGAGCGAAGACAGAAGGGCATCCAGAGAGAGGAGAGGACAGAATGGCATCCAGTGTGAGGAGAGAACAGAAGGGTATCTAGAGAGAAGAGAAGAAAGAAGGATATCCAGAGTGAGGAGAAAATTGTCGGGCATCCAGAGAAAGGAGAAGACAGAAGGGCATCAGGAGTGACGAGAGAACAGAAGGGCATAGGGAGAGAGGAGAAGACAGAAGGCCATCTAGATAGAGGAGAGAACAGAAGGGCATCCAGAAAGAGGAGAGAACAGAAGGGCATCCACATAAGGAGAAGAGAGAAGTGAATCCAGAGAGAGGAGAGAACAGAAGGGCTTCCGGAGAGAGGAGAGAACAGAAGTGAATAAGGAGAGAGGAGAAAACAAAAGGTCACCCAGAGAGAGGAGATGGCAGAAGGGCATCCGGAGAGAGGATAAGAAAAATAGTGAATCCAGAGAGAGGAGAGAACTGAAGTGCATCCAGAGAGACGAGAAGACAGAAGGGCATCCAGAGAGTGGGGAGGATAGAACTACATCCAGAGAGAGGAGAAGACAGAAGGGAATCCAGAGAGAGGAGAGAACAGAAGGGCATCCAGAAAGAGGAGAGGACAGAAGGGCATCTAGAGAGAGCAGAGAACAGAAGGGCATCCAGAAAGAGGAGAAGACAGAAGGGCATCATGAGATAGTATAAGAGAGAAGGGCATCCAGAGAGAGGAGAGGACAGAATTTTCTCCAGAGAGAAGACAGAGCAGAAGGGCATGTAGATAGAGGAGAGGAAAGAAGGGCATCCAAATAAAATAGTACAGAAGGCTGTACAGAGAGATGAGAAGACAGAAGGGCATCTAGATAGAGGAGAGAACAGAATCCAGAAAGAGGAGAGAACATAAGGGCATCCAGAGAAGGAGAAGACAGAAGCAAATCCAGAGAGAGGAGAGAACAGAAAGGCATTCGGAGAGAGGAGAGAACAGAAGGGAATCCAGAGAGAGGAGAGACCAGAAGGGCATCAAGAGTGAAGAGAAGACAGAAGTGAATCCAGAGAGAGGAGAGAACAGAAGGGCATCCAGAGAGAGGAGAGAGCAGAAGGTCTTCTAAAGAGAGCAGAGAACAGAAGGGAATCCAGGAAGAGGAGAAGACAAAAGGGCATCTGGAGATAGGAGAAGACAGAAGGGCATCCGGAGAGCAGAGAGAACAGAAGAATATCCAGAGAAAGGAGAAGTCAGAAGAGAAGACGGAGAGACAAAAGAACAGACTGGTATAGGAAGAGATGAGAAGACAGAAGGGCATCCAGAGAGAGAAGACAGAAGGGCATCCAGAGAGACGTGAGAACAGAACGGCATCCAGAGAGAGGAGAAGACAGAAGGGAAGCTGGTGAGACGAGAGAATAGAAGGGCATAGGGATAGAGGAGAAGTCAGAAGGGCATCCAGAGAGAGGAGAGGATAGAAGGGCATCCAGAGGAAATAGA